>NW_026945610.1:627812-640312 GCF_034702125.1 Engraulis encrasicolus | reverse complement strand
ACACGCACACACACACACACACACACACACACCTATGTATGTAAATAAAACAAATGTGTTTTATTTATTATGTATTCATCGCCCTCTAGTGGCCAGATATTACAAGCAGCCTGTCATTCCTCACATACAGTAGATAAAAAGTGGTTCTTACAGTTTTTCTCGATTGCCTCCACACAAGTTCTGGTACTTCACACACAATTCTCGGAACATCTCACCCATTTCCCAACTCCCCTAACCAATGTCACTGAACACTAAACACAATTCCTACTTAACACTCAAATTCCAGATTTAAAACACACTCTTTTCACACCATTACACACAATTCTCTGGATTACACTCAATTTTCATAAAGAAAAACACTGGGTTTCTCATGGAACACACTGACATTCACAACACTACAATCAACTGCCATACTATGTTCACTTCCTCATCACATGGGCAAACTCTCTTCATACCGGTTTACAATCTGAAATCATCACCCCATAAGGACACACATTGCATGTCATATTGATGAAAAATGAGTGGATGCAAGGAGAAAACACAACTCAAAAATATGTTATACAAGACATCACTTCCATGTGGTTACCCAATATTTCACAATAAATTAGTGCAATTTTTTTACACGTAAATGTCAGAAAAAAAATTGCTGTTGATGCCTTCTCTGGGTGGATGCACCATGCAAGACGGTATTTCCATCGTTGCCTGGCCAGGGAAACGATTGCATGTGATGTGGATGAGGTCCTGTGGCCAGCAGACCACAATAGAAGGCAGGATGAAGCAGAGTAGATGTGAGTGTGTGTGTGTGTGGTTTTTTTTTTCATAGCAATAGGCTATACAGTAATGTAATAGGTTTTTTGTACTGCCAAATGGGCAGTGGGGTTTATCTTTGTGTTGTTTTTGTGAAAAAGAAATAAAAATCTTTCTGTTTCTGTTTGTGTGTTGTGGGAATGAAGTTTTTCCAACTTATGTCACTGTATCCATGCAATCCAGAACAAAAAAAGCCCAAGTTAGTGGGATAAATTAGTTTTACCCTGTGCCCAACAGTGTTTTAATGGGTCTGCAAATGTGTATTGTAGTGACTGTCTGTGTGTGTCATTTGACGACAAAATGAGGTTTTTAGAAGAGAGTACATTGTTTTGAGACAAGACGTGCATTTTTCAGAGGTAGTGAAGAGTTTCGCCCGTTGTGTGTGAGGTTTGGAGATTTGTGTGTAGAGTTTTGAGAATTCGAGGACCGATTCCGAAAATTGTGTGTAGGCAATCGAGAAAAACTGTAACATGCTTTTCTTAAAGCACCCAAACCCAAACATCTACATTTGTATGCACACTTAAAAACGATTAATAACAATGATCTTTAATTTTAATAAATGATACTCTACTCTACTAGCCTACTCTACACTCCATTCTCTACCATGCGCTAGATTATCACAATAGGAAAAATAACAACAACAACTTAGAACACACTTAGGAATCCCTTTCACACTATTATTTAACAATGCATATGCTATCTTTCACAGGTTTGGTCAATGTGATAATATGGATATGATGTAATTTCCTGTGTGATGATATGGTTGTGATGTCATTTCCTGTGCCGCAGGATATGGTTCTGCGCCCAGACGGAGGATGGCGTGCACATCCAGCCTGCGGAGGAGAAGGTGTTCGTACGCTGCGAAGTGGAGAGGCATCGAGAGAGGCAGCGGCGGACCAAGAAGCACCACAGCCGATAGTCACACGCTAGACCACAATGCACCACAGCCGATAGTCACACGCTAGACCACAATGCATCACAGCCGATAGTCACACGCTAGTCTAGACCACAATGCACCACAGCAGATAGTCTCACGCTAGTCTAGACCACAATGCACCACAGCAGATAGTCTCACGCTAGTCTAGACCACAATGCACCACAGCCGATAGTCTCACGCTACACTAGACCACAATACACCACAGCCGATAGTCACACGCTAGACCACAATGCACCACAGCCGATAGTCTCACGCTAGAACACAATGCACCACAGCCGATAGTCACACGCTAGACCACAATGCACCACAGCCGATAGTCACACGCTAGACCACAATGCACCACAGCAGATAGCCACACGCTAGTCTAGACCACAATGCATCACAGCCGATAGTCACACGCTAGACCACAATGCACCACAGCCGATAGTCACACGCTAGACCACAATGCACCACAGCCGATAGTCACACGCTAGGCTAGACCACAATGCAACACAGCCGACAGCCACACACTAGACCACAATGCACCACAGCCGATAGTCACACGCTAGGCTAGACCACAATGCAACACAGCCGATAGTCACACGCTAGACCACAATGCAACACAGCCGATAGTCACACGCTAGGCTACACCACAATGCATCACAGCCGATAGTCTCACGCTAGACCAGTGGTTCTCAACCTTTTTTAGGCGAGGAACCCTTTCAATTACTGAACATTTTCGAGGCACCTCTAAACAACAAGCTGTAACATGGCATGGCATTAGATACCACAAAAGCTTAGAAAAGTCACACATGTGGAGACGTCACACAACCTATGTTCGAAGTAGCAGCTTACTGGGGCGACCTAAATTTACTTTACATTATAAATGACAGATGAAAGACTCCACTGAGCACTGACTGAGCAATACTTTGTTAATTTAGACAAATATATGTTAAATTACATAAGTTATTCATCAGCCACATTTCTGCGGCACCCCTGAGGGGGGCCTGTGGCTCCCCAGGGTGCCCCGGCACCCCTGTTGAGAAACACTGCGCTAGACCACAACGCACCACAGCAGATAGTCTCACGCTAGTCTAGACCACAATGCATCACAGCAGATAGTCTCACGCTAGACCAGGGGCCCCTTTCTTTACATAACCTCCCGTCCTTTCCTTGTGCAGCCTCGAGATGCAAGGCAAGACAACATTGACGATAGAAGATTTTATTCAATAGCTCGCAAAAGCACAATTCAAAGGGCATTTTCTCATTGGCTATCAGTATGTTGAATGGGAAAATGTCCCCCAAACGTTGTTGTGTCTGGGCTGACAACAGGGAAACTTTACTGTTTTATGCACAGAGGCGTAAGGGCGTAAGCACAAAGTGAGGATAGGAGGAGAGATACTCAGTACTCTACTCTAGGTGTTCCATGGTAGTTTACCATGACCTCCTTGGAACATTTTCTGCTCCATTAGGGGTCCCTGCCTCCCCCCCACCCCAAAAAAAACAAAAATTGAGAACCCCCTTCGCTAGACCACAATGCACCACGGTTCATAATGACATTGGGCTTGTTCGTGATGGCACAGGAGGCATACATACTGCGAAATTACAATGCATTCTGTTTAGCGATGTCTACCCAGAATGCATTGTAATGTTGAAGTGTGCATGTACAGCACACTGCTAACACTGCTGCCACCTGGCCCTGCCGTGGCCAACCGGTAGGGCACTCGCCTGCCATGCGGCTGACCCAGGTTCGATTCCCGGCCCTGGGTCCTTTCCCGACCCCTCCCCGTCTCTCTCTCCATTCGCTTCCTGCCCACCTCTCAGACTGTCCTATCAATAAAGTCAAAAAAGACAAAAAAAACCCCCATCTTTTAAGACTGCCGTCTCCTGCGCCATCACAAACAGGACAATTGATGATGAAGTGTATGTGGTGTGTGTGTGTGTCATTATAGGCTGCAAGTCAACCTACATCCTCCTGTCCTATCCTCTGGCCTCCCTCCCAATATCCTGCAGAAATCCAGAAGAATATACAGTAAAGGTCTAAACTCTAAACTAAGGTCATTCTCTCGTTTTGGATGTTGGGAAAGCCCAGCTGAAGTCCCTCCGCGTTGTTTGTCAGCAGGGAAACTTTCTTGTTTTCTGCACAGAGGTGGCACGACCACACTGAGGCAGGAGACCAGAGGGAACAGGAAACAGGAAAGGCCAGGAGGAAGTAGATTGACTTACAGCCATAATATGCGCACAAGCATGGACATAGGCCTAATCAGGGGCGGAGCTACAGGAGGGGTAAGAGGGGCACTTGATCCTGGGCCCAGGGCCCTCCTGTATGGGTGTTGGGGGCCCTATTGTGACAATGGCAGGCCGTATGGGGGCCCCAACAGTGTTTTGCCCTTGGGCCCTGTGTGCAATTGTTCCGCCCCTGGGCCTAATAATACAGTACATATACATGTTTAAATTGATGTCGATGTCTTCAGAAACATAATGGGTGAACAAGCATGGGCATAATATGCCACACACATAGCCTACAGTGTCATGTTTAAATTGATATCAATGACTGTGTGGCCAAGACTGCACCCTCCGCTTGGGACTGTTTTATAAACAGTGAAAGTCGATGCAGGAAATGTGAATCATGTCACCTGACTAGCCAGACTGTGGCTGGGCAAGCAGGAGAAGAGGACGCGAACTTACTGTACTGTGAAACATTTTAATGAGTCTATAATGACTTTATATAATTGACGTTTCAATAACGCTTCATAATGTTAGTTATAAGGAGTTATGAGACATACTTTAAAAAAAATTGTAATCTTTATTAGTTTAAGATTATTAGATTATTAGACGGTAACCTTTATTAGTGTAAGATTAGTGGAGTTGTAGTGTGTTGTTAATGTGTTGTTACTTGCTGTATACTGATTAGATTTGCAGATGCCACTGCCCCCCTCCTCCCCTACAGACATGTTGTGCTACAACACACACATGAAATTAGTGTTCATAACCATTATATTCTGATGACTGAATAAAGCCCAATAGGGATGATGTCAGTATTATAATGCATGAACAGAAAAGAATGTCCTGTACAGGGCTTGACGTTAACTTTTTGCTTACCGGCCGCTACTCTGTGGCTCACTAACCAAGTTAGCCTTTTCTTTAAAATATTTTTGCAGTTTAATACAATAAAAGCAATTGATGCAACTACTGTGATTTTTCACACCAAAGAACAAGTTACCTGTCAAAATCGCTAGTGAGATTGAAATTGTTACTAATCACAGCAAACCGAATTTGGCCAGTTTGCAGGTGCCAACGTCAAGCCCTGATCCTGTATAAATGGTTATGAATACATGAAGAATGCATAGTAAGCCTTTATTGGTGTCTATTATATTGCATCACTGAATGCTTCACCTGTGCTCATCCTCCTCACCTATGATGAATGCATATAATATATGCATAGGCCATGTTGTATTATAAACACGTTATTGTTACTCTGTATTACTCTATTTTACTAGTCATGGAAATAAAAGGAGAAATAGTTTGTGAGTCCTGCCTGTGCACTCTTTGTTTAAGAAAGTCACACATCACGGGCAGACGTGGTGCACTCACTCACTCACTCACTCACTCACTCACTCACTCACTCACTCACTCACTCACTCACTCACTCACTCACTCACTCACTCACTCACTCACTCACGCACGCACTCACTCACGCACACACTCACTCACTCACTCACAGAGACACACAAATGCAACAACATACCCAAGTTCTATTTTTATTAATGCATTTTCAAGTACTTCAAAAATTACATATCTTTGCACAATACTTTTTTGCAAATTTAGTAAAAATTTCCAGAGTGAGCGCAATGGAAGAAAAAAAAAACAAACAAAACAAAAAAACGGAAATAAAAGATCATAATATTTAAAAAGAGAAAATAAAAACAGAAAAAAGAACAGAAAAGGAGAGAAGAGAAAGTATATATACTGTATAAAACACAGCACAGCGACTTTTTAAAATCAAACAGTAGTCACACATTCACCTCATAATACCCCTCCGCCTCAATTACCCCCATAACCCCAGACCCCATTGTGAACCCCCATCCCCAACACACACTCTCTTACCCCACACGCCCCAACACACACACACACACACACACACACACACACACACACACACACCCACACACACACACACACACACACACACACACACACACACACACACACACACACACACACACGGGAGGATGGTGTTCCTACTGCTGGCTGGGCTGAGGTGAGGTGATGATGGTCTTCCTCAGGGAGGCGTCTCACAGAACAGACGCTCTGAAGACCAACAGACACCAGAGAAGCCCCAACACCACAACACCACACTACACCACACTACCCAACCCTTAACCACAGATTAGACACACACACACACACACACACACACACACACACACACGCACGCACATCACAGAGGACACGGAGACGCACGCACACACACACACACACAGACGCACACGCACACACACGCTCACACACACGATTCAGAGACAAGTGGAAGGATGAGCCTATGGCTATTTCAGCGCTTTACTTTAAGACGAGTCATCACCCTCTAACTTAACACCCTCTACACACACACTCTACACACACACTCCTGACACCCCCCCCGCATTCATTAGACACCTACACACACTTCAAACTCTCCTCACACCCCCCGCAATCATTCATTAGACCACTACACACACTCGTTAACTCTCGTTAACACACTCCGAGATTCCTAAAATCAATCACCACGCCTACACACCTATGACTGGGGGAGGAGGAGAGGAGGGGAGAGGAGAGAAGAGGAGAGGAGAGGAGAGGAGAGGAGAAGAGAGGAGAGGAGAGGAGAGGAGAGGAGAGGAGAGAGGGATGAGAAGAGGAGAGGAGAAGAGAGAGGGAGGAGAAAGAGGAGAGGGGAGTGAGGCGGAGTGGGGGAGGAGAAAGAGGAGAGGGGAGAGGAATGAGAAAGAGGAGAGGGGAGTGAGGCGGAGTGGGGGAAGAGAGGACGGAGAGGAAGAAAGGAGGAGGTGAGCTCCTCTAACATCACACTTCCTGTTCCTGTGACAGCCCGCTGTGATTGGATGGGACCAGCTGTCACTCACAGTCCTAGCCAATGAGCAAAGAGGAGGAGGAGGAGGATCGGCAATGTGATTGGACAGGACTTGGGTAAGTAGAAAAGGATGGACGCAATCAAACCAATGAGCAAACTCGATGAGCATAGTGCGCTTGTTTACATTCCGTGCTATGATGGCGGGACTTGTGTCCCGATAAAAATCTCTGTGTGCATCCCAATATGTGACCTTGCCTCCTCCACTTGCGCTTGTCTCCTCGCCCCGCCTCCTGGCCCTCCTCCGTGGAGAAAACAATAAAGTTTCCCAGCTGTCAGCCTAGCCACAACAACTTTTGAGGGACTGTTTTTCATTCACCATCCCAATTGCAAATGAGAAAAAGACTTTACAATTGAGCTTTTGCAAGATATTGAAATATAATGCTGTTGTCAGTGATGACATCATGACGAGAAGCAAGTGGAGGAGGCAAATGGAGGAGGCAAGGTCGCATATTAAGATGCACTCATTATGTAATAAAAAAAGACAAACTATCAGCAACTCAGACGGAGGGAGGTCCCTTTGCTCAAGACAGCAGCCAATGAGGAGCAGAGCGTTGAGTAGTACACACACACACACGCACACGCACACACACACAGTGCTGTAACATTCTCACAGTGCCCCCTGCTGGGAGAAGAGAGGAGGTGAATGGAGAAAAGACATGATAGTCAAGTAAATATCTCTCTATGAATTTCTCTCTCTCTATCCATTTCTCTCTCTCTCTCTGTGTAATCACCATGACCACCATCTGATCTCTCCCAATGCATTCTTATGGGCTGTGCGCATCACTCACACACACACACACACACACACACACACACACACACACACACACACTCTAAGAGCAGTAACATGCGCCTATTGGTTATCAATTGTATGTCCTCTTCTCTCCTTTTCTCTTCTATTCCTCTCTCCTCATCCACTCTATCCTCCTCTCCTCATTCACTCGTTCCTCTATTTGTCTTCTATAATCCTGAGCATCTAACAGTATATAGGTCTGCACCACATGGCAGAGAAAAAACAAACAAACAAACAAACAAAAAGACTCATAATCAAATCAGAACAAAATCCCCAGACTTACATCGCCACATCTGTACAATTGCACGCAGAGAAACAAACAGAACAGAACAGCAGAAAGAAAGAAAGAAAGAAAGAACAAGAAAAACGATAGAACAGGTGACGTGGGGAGAAGGTGTAAAAGCCTGCAGTTGAAGGTTCATCTTATTCTCAGATCCTTAAAGGAGTTTGCCACTATTTTGGGGCTTAATACAGTTCAATATGTCGCTAAGCTAGTGAAAGTCAATGCATCCATGTAGCATTGTAGCATGCTACACGGATCCATTGACTTTCACTAGCTTAGCGACATGCTCCCTCTTTTAACTTGTCTTAAAGCAAGACAACGGCTTACATGAAAAATAAGACACCTTACCACCTTTATAAACCCCAGCCAACGATTTGAACTGTATTAAGCCCCAAAATAGTGGCATACCCCTTTAAAATAATAACTCCAACTCTTAAATTACATACATTGGCAAAAAAATAATCATCATCATAATCATTACAGTCCCGCCCATATAGAGCTCTACGTCAAGCCACGCCCCCTTCAGTGGTGATTGGCTGATGGTCCCATGTGACCTGCCCTGCTTCTTTTTTTTGTCTTTCTTCTTTTTTTTTAAATGAATTTATATTTCTTTCTTTCTTTTTTAAACCCCCCTTAAACATCCTAGGGGGAGAAACTAAAGAATTCAAGTTTTGAAAAAAAAAAAAGATGATAAAAGCAGTAAAACAAAAGACTTTTTTTTTTTTAAAAGGGGAAAAAAAAGAGAAAGCCTCTTCACTCGTCTCTCAAAAGGAGAGAACCAAGATGGCGGACACAAGATGGCAGGGAACAAGAGAACAGAGGAGAGGAGAAGTGCTCCCCTCCTCCTCTTCCTTCTCATCATGCAAGTCTTTCTTCTCCTCCTTGGCTTTCACAGTTGGCATGCTGTTCTTACTGTGTCTGGTTAAAACACTCTCAGACACGGAGAGAGAGAGAGAGAGAGAGAGAGAGAGAGAGAGAGAGAGAGAGAGAGAGAGAGAGAGAGAGAGAGAGAGAGAGAGAGAGAGAGAGAGAGAGAGAGAGAGACTAAAAAGAGGTCAAAAGCAGAGCGGTCCACAGGTTGATTGGGTGAGGTGGGAAGTGTTTGTGAATATGCATTCATGTGTCCACGTGTAATGTGTGTGTGGTGTGTGTGTACATATGCACGTGTAATGTGTGTGTGTGTGTGTGTGTGTACATATGCACGTGTAATGTGTGTGTGTGTGTGTACATACATGTGTGTGTGTGTGTGTGTGTACATACATGTGTGTGTGTGTGTGTGTGTGTACGTAAGTACATGTGTGTGTGTGTGTGTGTGCGTACGAACGTGTGTGTGTGTGTGCATGTGTACGTATGTGTATACATACGTGTGTGTGTGTGAGTGTGTGTGTGTGTTGTCCAGGGTGTATGGCGGGCTAGATCTGTAGCTCTTTGGAGAGGACGGTGTGTCCCGTTTTAGGCACTGAGAGAGAGAGGGGGGGGGGCAAGGCAATGGACCATGATGCCACTGCTGCTGCTGCTGCTGCTGCTGTTGTTACCACAGTACTGAACTGGGGCCTGTGATAAGAAACTGGTTCAGGAGGAAAACAGCACCTGCAGCTAAAGGTGGGGTTGCAGGGTAACCAGTTTAAGAAAATGTACCATTATGACGTCACGTTGGGGGCTCCGCAGGCTCATAGGAGTCTATGTAGAACCTTAGAATCCTGGGGGAGTTCCTCCAACGTGATGTCATACCTGCAACCCCACCTAACAGTTCTAACAGAAGAGCCTGGAGTCATTCTCTTAAGAGGCTCCTCTATTAGATGGTTTATTGAGAAAATGAGGAGTCCAGGCTCGTCTATTAGATGGTTTATCTCTTAACTAGAGAAAATGAGGACTCCAGGCTCTTCTATTAGATAATTTACCTCTAAACGTAACCTGGTTTACTCCTGAACCAGCTTCTTAGTATAATAGGCCACTGAACTGAGCTGTGCTGTACAAGGCTGCAGTACCCGGACACACCACCAGGCGTCCCCGTTGAGCTGAGCTGAGCTGGATGGTGCTGGGCAGCAGTGCAGTACTGGGAGCGTCCAGCAGGGTGTACTAGAGGTGGAGGGGGGGTCAGCGTCCTTGGTGGGGCCGCAGGTGGCCCATCTGGTAGGCGTCCCGGGGCTGCCCTCGCGGCCGCTGCGGCTGAGTCTGGGCCTGCGCATGGCGAGCCTGACGACGCTTTAGGGTGCCTGTTGGGGGGGAGAGAATTATAATGCGTGAGACAGGGAGAGAGTGTGTGTGTGTGTGTGTGGGTGTGTATATGCGTGAGAGTGAGAGTGAGAGTGAGAGCGAGTGTGTGTGTGTGTGTTACCTGGTTGTGGTTTTGGAGGCGGTAGTTTGGGGTTGCTGCTGTGTGTGTGTGTGTGTGTGTGTGTGTGTGTGTGTGTGTGTGTGTGTGTGTGTGTGTGTGTGTGTGTGTGTGTGTGTGTGTGTGTGTGTGTGTGTGTGTGTGTGTTACCTGGTAGTGGTTTGGGTGGGGGTAGTTTGGGGTTGCTGCTGGGTGTGTGTGTGTGTGTGTGTGTGTGTGTGTGTGTTACCTGGTAGTGGTTTGGGTGGGGGTAGTTTCGGGTTGCTGCTGGGTGTGTGTACGCTGCAGATCTTGATGAAGCCCGCCATCAGCATGATCAGGGCAATACCCATCAACAGCACAGCCCACCAGTGAGCCTAGAGGAACACACACACACACACACACACACACACACACACACACACACACACACACACACACACACACACACACACACACACACACACACACACACACACACACACACACACACACACACACACACACACACACACACACACACACGTTAGACTTAGATACACAATACCCATCATACACACATTAGAGATTAGACTTCACAGACAAATACACACAGTGTTGCCAGATTGGGTGGTTTCCCGCCCAATTGGGCTGTTTAGGTTTGCCTTGCCAGGTTACCACCAGACCTAGTCAGCAGTGAGACCTGCCTACTGTAAATTCTGTACTACTGTAAAATACCTGCCTACTGTAAATTCTGTTAGGCGCGGAATACTTAAGCAATAAGCCACCAGAGGCCGTGGGTTGTGCTCAATTGATAACGGCCAAGGGGAGTGGGGTACGACGCATAACCCAGGGACGCAAGTGGCTTATTGCTTATCTAACACTGTTACACTTAATCGCCGACCACATTTCTTTTAAAAAAACGCTTTAATAACAATTAATTTGATCCGTTGCGGTTGAGGAAGTGATTGTGGTTACCCCGGCAACATTACTAGGCGTGCGTGCGTGCGTGCGTCGCACTGCCAGACACACACTTGCGACAAAAAACTCGTCAAAAAGGCGATTAACATCGCAGGAATGAAATGTCTTTGCAAGCACACTGATACCCCAACCACAGATGGTGCAAAGATGTGCTCTTCTTGCAGACTCCCTACCCCAACTTAAACACATTCTCATTACCGACGTAGACACGATTGGTCTAACTTGGACGAGCATAGAATCTTCAGGTGGAAGGTGTTTTTCATTTTAAACTGGCTACCTCCGAAACAGCGCCGTCACCTCGCACCATCTCCCGCGTTCACCCCTTTCCCATTCTTTCAACCAATGAATGCATACGATTGGGTCTGTTCATACTAATTAGAATATTCATATAGAATACTTAAGGGAGGAGGCAAGGTGGAGACTTGGGCCTGCCTGTGCTCGTGCATGTGCGCAAGATTTCACGGCAAAACCTGGTTAAGTACTTCTTGATACATCCAGATTTTTTTGTACGCAAGTAACCTTCAAGATTTTCACGTCTGCACTTTTTTAGTAGGAAATCCACACACTTCCATGAGGCCCCTGGTCTGTTTCAGGGTAAAGCTTCCATTTGGTCTTTCAGAACGGAATGATTGTGTAGAACTTAAGGCAGCACGGGAGTTGCCAGGCTAGTCAGCACCAGGCATTGGGTTTTTCGGTAGATTCATGGCCACAGATATTGATACAATTTTGGGTCAAATTGGGTTGGATTTAGTGCCTCCAGGCAATTTTAGAGCATTTTTGGGGTAATGTTAATGTTTCAAAATGGCTGATCTCCTGACTCCTAATTAATCATTATTACATTTTTACATTAAATTTCACTTAGCTGGCGCCTTTTCTTCCAAGTGATGTACAGTTATTATTTTCCAGAGTATTGGTGCACAGTCCCTGGAGCAATGTGGGTTTAGGTGCCTTGTTCACATGGAGGTGTAGGGGGAGGTTATGTATGAAGTTCAAGTTCAAGTTCATTATAGCCAAATCAACAGTATAACATACAGTTGCTAGGAATGTCTTTTGGTTTGCTCGCAAAAGGATGTAGGATTCGAACCTACAACCCCCAGATTGACAGACAAACCTTCTAACCTCTAGTCCACCGCTGCCACTTGACATATCATTACACACAGAAGTCAGCATCCACATTAGTATTTAGGCGTCTTCTTGAGTCTAACGAGTCGTGAGCATGCACATGTGTGTGGGTATGTGCACATGTATGCGTGTGCGTGTGTGTGTGTGTCTGTCTGTCTATATCTACTATATTCCACATAC
>NW_026945610.1:609962-614962 GCF_034702125.1 Engraulis encrasicolus | reverse complement strand
AACACAATGACAGACATTTGCTACATGGAAGACTTGGACAATGCAGCGTGCATTAAGTCATTAGCTGGCAAGCTACCGTACAAACTGAAGGAATCCTGGAGAAAATACGCCTGTGACCTGCAAGAGAAAACGAAGAAAAGAGTTAAATTCAAGGACTTTGTCGAATTTGTAAACAAACAAGTCAAGTACTTACTACACCCTCTCTATGGAAACATAAAGGACAACACCACCACCAACACAAAGGATTCAATTCGACAGAAACCAAAAGCACAAGACAAAGACATGGCTAAATCTAAGAAAGTTTTCACAACATCCGTTGCTCCATCAGCAGAGAACAAAGACAAGAAGGAAAATGAAAGCACAACATCGAACAAAACAAAATCAGTGGATTCCAATGGGAAACCATGTCTTTACTGCAGCGGAGAAAATCACAGTTTCGCAGTCTGCAAAGGATTCAAGAAAAAGCCACACAAAGAAAAGATTGAGTTTTTGAAAAGCAAAGGGCTGTGCTTTGCATGTTTGAAACATGGACATATGAGTAGTAGCTGCACAGAGAAGGCTCAATGTCAAGAATGTGCTCGTCCACATCCAACTCTGCTGCACATCACGTTCAAAGAGGCAAAGGAAGAAACAAAGAAAGATGAAAGTAAAGATGAGCAAGCTGTCACAAACGCTCTTGTTCAAGCATCTGAAATATGTAGTGTCACCGGGGCCGGTAAAGAAGATTGCTTCCTGTCCATAGTCCCTGTACAAGTCAAGGCGCAGAAAGGAACCAAGATAGTGACCACGTACGCGTTTCTGGACCCAGGCAGCTCTGCTACCTTTGCTACAGAGTCACTAATTAACGAGCTGAACTTGAATGGACGCCGCACAAGCATCTCCTTGCGAACCATGGGGAATGAGTCTGTGGTGAACACGCGCATAGTGACAGGACTGGAAATCAGTAACCTGGAAGGTGACCAGTTTATTGAACTTTCAGAGGTGTTTTCTCAGAAGGCCATTCCTGTGACGAAGGACAATATCCCACGCCAAGAGGATGTCAGTAGGTGGCCTCACCTAAAGGAGGTGAAGCTTCCAGCCATTGAAGCAGAAGTAGGTCTGCTCATCGGAGCTAACATCCCCAAGGCCATGGAACCGCTTCAGGTGGTGAACAGTGTGGATGAAGGTCCTTTTGCTGTGAGATCGGCTCTAGGCTGGACCGTTAATGGACCTCTCAAAGGAGGCAACGATGGACTGAGAACTAGGTCACCAGCAGTTACAGCTAACCGAATCTCAGTAGCCAGGCTAGAAGAGCTTTGGCATCAGCAATTCAAACTGGATTTTCCTGATGCAGGTCTGAGTGAAGACACTGAAATGTCAAAAGAAGATCACCAATTTCTGAACATGGTGTCTCAGTCTGCACAATTGAAAGATGGGCATTACAATATTTGCCTTCCGTTGAGAAACAACTCGCTGTACATGCCAAACAATAGATCAGTAGCAGAACAACGTGCACTGAACTTGAGAAAAAGATTCACCAAAGACACAGACTACCGTGCAGAGTATGTTGCATTCATGGAAGACATTCTCAAGAAAGGCTACGCAGTTCAAATCAACAGCGCTGAGTGCGCACCGACTGAAGGAAGAACATGGTATCTGCCCCATCACGGAGTCAGACACCCAGTCAAGCGCAAGTTGCGCGTTGTCTTCGATTGCGCAGCAAGCTTTGGAGGAACGTCGCTGAATCAACAGCTTCTACAGGGACCAGACCTGACAAGTTCGCTAGTTGGGGTCCTCACTCGGTTCAGGCAAGAAAGCGTCGCTGTCATGGCAGACGTGGAAGCCATGTTTTACCAAGTGGCAGTGAAAGAAGAAGATACAAATCTTCTCAGATTTCTCTGGTGGCCGGAAGGAAATCATCAGAAAGAGCTTGCCGAATTCAAGATGAAGGTGCATATCTTCGGTGCGACCTCGTCGCCAAGTGTTGCAACCTACGCCATGCAGAAGTGTGCAGTTGATTTCGAGGATGAATTCGTGCAAGAGGCCGCCACCACAGTGAAGAAAAACTTCTATGTGGACGACTGCCTCAAGTCAGTAGCTGATGAGGACACAGCAGTCACTCTGTGCTCCGACCTACGAGGCATGCTGGCAAGAGGTGGTTTTCGGCTAACCAAATGGGCAAGCAACAGCAGGAAGTTGCTCAACTCAATTCCTGAAGATGAGCGAGCGCAAGGATTTCAAGATCTCGACTTGAACAAGGACAGTTTGCCAATGGAGCGAGCGCTGGGAATCCAGTGGTGTGCTGAGACGGATCAGTTCAAGATCAAGATCAACCTCAAAGAGCGTCCGCACACCAGGAGAGGCCTGCTCTCCTTCCTGAGCTCCATCTTTGACCCTCTTGGGTTCATTGCTCCAGTGGTACTGCCCGCCAAAAGAATCCTGCAAGATCTATGCCGCCAAAGGTACAGCTGGGATGACAGTCTACCAGCTGATGTGATCAAGGAATGGACAAAGTGGACGTCAGACTTGCAACAGCTAGAGGTGTTTGGCGTTGACAGATGCATCAAGTCGGAGGCCTTTGGTGCACCAGTCTTCGCTCAGCTACACCACTTTGCTGACGCAAGTGAAGACGCCTATGGAACAACAAGCTACCTTGTCCTACGCTCCTCAGCTGGAGAGACCCAATCCTCCCTGATGATGGCGAAGGCACGGGTAGCGCCTTTGAAATCCCAGACCATACCGAGGATGGAGTTAACTGCGGCCTCAGTTGCAGTGAAGATGGACAAGCTTCTGAGGAAAGAGCTTGAATTGGAACTCCACGACTCAGTATATTGGACGGATAGCACGGTTGTGCTGAAGTACTTGAACAGTGAAAGCTCCAGATTCAAGACTTTCGTGGCCAATAGGGTGTCAGCCATCCTGCAGCACTCTCAAGCTTCCCAGTGGAGATACGTCAATACCAGCCTGAATCCGGCGGATCATGTGTCCCGAGGCATGACGGTGGAAGCATTCTTGAAATGTGAAAGCTGGCTTTCCGGACCTGAATTTCTGCGCTGCGATGAAGACCAGTGGCCAAAGAATCCAGACCCTGGAATGATCAATGTGGATGACCCAGAGGTCAAAAGGGTTCAAGCTCATGTCATACAAGTGCAAGATCCCAAGGACCCGCTGGACCAGCTGATGTTGTACTACTCATCCTGGACGAAGCTGAAGCGCGCTGTAGCCTGGTACCTGAAATTGAAAGATCTGCTGAAAGAATTGAGAGCAAACAAAAAGAAGGAACCGAACTTACCAAGCAAAGAAAGAATATACAGATTCAAGAAAGATTACAAAGCACCAAAACTTACCTGTGAAGATTTGACGAAAGCAGAGACAGAAATTGTGAAATACGCACAAAAGAAAGGATTCCAAGAAGATCTGGAAATGCTAAAAGAGCAACAAAGAGTGAAGAAAAGTAGTTCGCTTCGCAAGCTGAACCCAGTACTACGAGACGGACTCATGAGAGTAGGAGGTAGGCTGAGCCGTGCTGCACTGCCCGACGACTGCAAGCAGCAAGCCATCTTGCCAAAGAACTCCCATGTCACAATGCTCATTCTTAGACACATTCATGATGTAACAGCACATGCAGGAAGGAATCACATGCTGGCTCAGTTGCGGCAGAGATTCTGGATCCCTGGAGCCAATGGAGCCATCAGGAGAATGTTGTCCAAGTGCGTCGACTGCAAGAAGCTGCATGGCGCAGCTGGCAAGCAGCTCATGGCAGACTTACCCACATGCAGAGTCCTGCCTGATGATCCTCCATTCACGCGAGTTGGCGTCGACTACTTCGGCCCATTCCTGGTGAAAAGAGGAAGAGGAAATGTTAAAAGATACGGTGTCATCTTTACTTGTCTCGCTGTTCGAGCGGTGCACTTGGAAGTTGCGTCCTCGCTTGACACTGATGCATGTCTGAACGCAATCAGAAGATTCATAGCAAGAAGAGGACAAGTCAGAGAGATGTATTCAGACAACGGGACGAACTTCAGAGCAGCTGAAAGCGAGATGAGGAAAATGATACGTGAGTGGAACACAAGCAAGATCGAAAAGCACCTGCAACAGAAAGGTGTGCAGTGGCACTTCAACCCTCCGACAGGTTCCCACCATGGAGGAACCTGGGAGCGGCTCATCCGCTCTGTGAGAAAGATTCTGAACACCACGGTGAAAGAGCAGATGATGGATGAGGAAAGCCTCCACACCCTGTTGTGCGAAGCGGAGGCCATCATAAACAGTAGGCCCATAACCAAGGCGTCCTCTGACATCAATGATTTAGAGGCCCTAACCCCTAATCACCTCCTGTTACTGAAAGTCAAACCTGAGCTGCCTCCAGGAGTGTTCAGCAAGGACGATCAGTACACAAACCGCAGATGGAGACAGGTCCAGTACCTCACGGACATATTCTGGAAGCGCTGGTGCAGGGAGTACCTCATGCAGCTGCAAGATCGCCAGCGATGGACAACACTAGAGAGGAACTTCAGCGTCGGCGACGTGGTGCTGATCATCGACGATTCATCTCCCAGAAACTCCTGGCCGCTTGGAAGGATCACAGAGGCTCTTCCAGACCGGCGGGGTTTCGTGCGGCAGGTGAAGGTCAAGACCCGGACCAACGAGCTCCTGCGACCAGTAACCAAGCTGGTCCTGCTGCAGGAGTCAGAGACTGATTAATGGACTTTCCCATATCCTTTTCAATGCGGAATGAGTGATATAGTTATGCTATTATTTAGTTTTGACTTGAGGATTTAAGGTAAGATGATTGTGTGTTATTAGGCTCCTTGTGATTTAAGTTTTGAGTAATTGTTTCAGGGCATTGATAACAATTAGGGGCCGGAAATGTAGGAGCCTAAATGCAGTTTATTTTTGTTTGAAATATTTTTTATTCTAAAAGATGCAAATTCATAATTAAGATAAATATTGTTTGTAATTTCATGATTCAAAAGGATTTAAAAAGATGTAAAAATGCTATTTACATATGTACAGTTTATTGA
>NW_026945610.1:567462-569962 GCF_034702125.1 Engraulis encrasicolus | reverse complement strand
CTGACACTTCATTTCAACTCTGCTAAGTCCACTGTTGTTGCTGTTCTACTAGGGAATGTCACCATAATGTAAGATGTTGATTGAACTAATAAAATAATTGGTTACGCGCTAGAGGCTAGTGAGAGTGATGAATCATGACAAACATTTCAATTCATTTAGCCTACATTTGATCTCACAAAGTTAAATAAAAGGCAATTCTATGTGGTGCTATGTTAACAGGCTACAACAGTTATCTGATTCTTAACTGTATTTAATTACCATCCCAACTGTTGTGCGCGCTGCTGTTAAGACTGCTTATAAGCTAAAGTAGCCTAGCTTTCAAATGCAATGGGCAGACATAGCTACATTGCTATATTTGTTTGAAATGATTTGGGGGCAAAATAGGAGCGAAACACATCGCAATATGACACAAACTACTGGACAAAATACCTTCTACGTTGGATTTGGACTTTAATTCAAAGACAATATGCACACAATGTCAAGTAAATCCGTTTGTTTTCCGTGTCTGTCTTCAGTCTGTTTCGTTTTTGTCCCACTGTTGTTTACTCGCTAGTCCAGCGGCAGCGCAACACGCCGGATGTGTTGCCAGGTGTAGAACGACAAATAAGCAATTCGTGTTGCCAGGTGTAGAACGAAATAAGCTGTTTTGGGCTGTCTTGGAAAAAAGCCCAAAACAGCTGCTTATAATCATTTAACCCTTCTTCCTTGAAAAATCTATGGCACCCTGGTCAAGATTTTAGGTTATTTTATAAAATGCTGCATTTTCTCTAATTTGAGACTTTCTTGGATAGGGAAATATAAACTAGGCTATAAATTATAGAAAATATTATTGAAATGAAAAAATGATAAAATATAAATGGAGATTAATTTAAATTCATGATTTTATCTCATTTTAACATTTAATTTGAGATCTTTTCCTCAGAAAGATTAAGATTTAGGGGGGAAATCGTCGCATATCAAAAAACCGTGCAGAAAACCGTGATATCAATTTTCATCAAGAAAACCGTGATGCTATTTTTTTCCAAAACCGCCCAGCCCTAGGCCTACTCCAAATATTATCCGAAAAGGTATCGCTGTTAGCTAGTTGTCTGCTGATGTTGCATAACCTTTTGGATGTTTTTGGGAATGAATCAAGATGTTTTATGAAATGTAAACAAACACCTGCCCCCATTACAATAACCAGGATCTCGGAAAAGTCTTGAGAAAAAAAAACTGACAAGTCCAGGGCAGTGTGAGCATTACAAATAAGTACATGTTAAAATGGGCAGTAAGTTATCCTTACGTAACCCCTTTGAGCAGAATAAGGTTGTAAATGTCACTAAAATAGTGACTGCAATGCCATTACCAACAGACAACACATTATGACTCAATATAGCAAGCAACAAGTGAACAGGCCCGCCGGCGGACCCATCTGCATTAAGAGGCTATAGCTGGTTAGCGTTAAACAGAACAAAGTTAGCACAACTGCACTGTTAGCTCAGTTAACCTTCTCACACTCTGGTAGTTCTTGTTCCCATCTGTTAGCTCAGGTAGCCATCTCCACAATCGGTTGCTCTTGTTAGCTCCTGTAAGCTCAGGTAGCCTTCTCAATGCTCTGTTAGCTCCTGCTAGCTCCTGCTAGCATATGTTAGCATCTGTTAGCTCAGGTAGCCTTCTCAATGCTCTGTTAGCTCCTGCTAGCTCCTGTCAGCATCTGTTAGCTCAGGTAGCCTTCTCAATGCTCTGTTAGCTCCTGCTAGCTCCTGTTAGCATCTGTTAGCTCAGGTAGCCTTCTCAATGCTCTGTTAGCTCATGCTAGCTCCTGTTAGCATCTGTTAGCTCAGGTAGCCTTCTCCACTCTCTGTTAGCTCTTGTTAGCTCATGTTAGCTCAGATAGCCTTCCCGACCATAGAGGTAGAAAATAACACTAGAGAGGACACAGCAATTTGCGACAGTACTGGGAAATGGCAGCTGGAGCTTCCCAACTTCCGTAGGTAGTGTAGGTACTTTCAGGCAATGCAAGTCAATGGAGAACACGCCCACCCCTGTCAAGAAATGAACTAAAACTGTGTAAATATGAAGTAACACTTTAATCAAAGACCAGATTTGAAATGTCAGGCTAAATATCTACTTAAATAATATGAGTCGATAAAATACATTTAAAAATCAAATAATATATTTTATGAACATAGTTAGCAACACACTTCAACTATTGTCCTAGTATAGTGTGTTGATGGACATTTTCACAAGATTAAGCCATTTTTGACAGAGGTGAGCCTCGTTCTCCGTTAATTTCCATTTCTCTGATCTACCTACAGATAATGGCCGCTACAGATTGCCGTAAAAAGGGGGGCGGGGTCCTCTCTAGTGTTATTTTCTACCTCTATGTTCCCCACTCTCTGTTAGCTCTTGTTAGCTGCCACAGTCTGCTTTAGTAGCAACTCTTGAGACTTGCGTCCAGCTGAAGGGCCAGCCTCAGGTAACACACACACACACACACACACACACACACACACACACA
>NW_026945610.1:517462-552462 GCF_034702125.1 Engraulis encrasicolus | reverse complement strand
CCCAAACTGGGGTGCGTGGACCCCTGGGGGTGCGCGACCTGCCACAAGGGGGTGCGCGATCTGAATAGAGCAATGGCTAAGATGTGTGTTTTTATACAGAATGAACACTGGAAGTATCCATCTGAAGAGTAATTTACAACTCCCAGACTTGTCATACAATAATATCCATTGTAATGATGGCAGAAAAAAATGTCAAGTCAATTGGAAATGAGGATTGCCCAAACTGTGCAACATTCACTTAGGGGGTGCGCGAACCACATTGAAATGTGAAAAGGGGTGCGCAGGGGAAAAAGTTTGGGAGCCACTGTGATAGACTCTTACCCCACAAGACTGAGTGCTGTAATAAAAACCAAAGGTGCTGCAACAACACATTTGTTTAGAGGAGTGCATTTTTATACAACCATGTTCATTCAATTTTCTATATTTTCCCTGATACACGTGTTGTGTTTGTTTATCAACTGTATCTTGGTTAGAGTAAAGGTGGAAAAAGTTGTGACATTATTTGTCTTTCTGTCATTATTCTTAATCACAAGATCACAATCAAAAGCTATGTTGTGTCACAACGTGGATTCTTCTAGTTTACTCGCCTAATGCCTATTGCCTTCCACTGAGGCCTAGTTGCTCAGTCACATTAGACCAGTGGTTCTCAAACTTCTTCCATCATTCCTTCCGAGAGCACCCCCCACCCACCCACCCCCTCCTAGCAACAGCAGTAGGCCTATTCGCGCAGATTAATTTTGCAATCGCTGCACAGAATCAAAGGAGAGGTGACTGGTGCAGTGGTGGAGGTTAAACAAAGAGGGACTGCAGTCGAATGCAGATGTGTGTTAATTTCCTATGCTATTCAAATTCATGACAATTAATAACATAATGTTGGTGAGGGCTTTAAACTTATTGACTTATTGGCGAGACAGGAAATAATTTCTTTGGGGGGGAAAAAATGAAAACTCAGATGTCACACGCCCCCCCTGAGATGCCTCCGAGCCCCCCCAGGGGCGCTTATGCTCCACTTTGAGAAACACTGCATTAGACATTCCAGAGCAGCATGTGAAGATATTCAGAGCAAGTCTGCCTCCTGCTGGTCATCTCGTGCAAATGTCTGTCTCTAGCCCATATAAGCCAGCCAGGCTTATTTTTATGGTTCATTTTTACCTGTTGAGAAATGACCTGTAAACAGTTTTCCAACTGTATCTAATGGCACACTTTAAATTAAAATGTGACATGGGCGTGCGTGTGTGCATGCGTTTTCCAACTTTGGTCCAGCCGTGTTTCTACAGACTGACACCTACGAAATACAATTGGCCAAATGGATAATTTCTCCTAAATTGCTTTTAAATATACAAATGTGTATTTCAAAATAGAGCAGCACCTTTTCTGTGCGCACTACCTTTACCAAAACACTAGAAATCACTCATTATGAAATAGGCTACTTCTGACAAAGAATAAGACTTGTTTTCACTTTACAAGGTAGCCTATGAGTCAAAGAACGTAGCCTACACAAAGTTAAAAATAAAAGTGTCCTCCTGTGTTGTTGATATGTTGATATGCAGCAGGAAATAAATGTCTCTCTTTTTCACGGTTGACTACAGGAGGTAGCCTATAATGTTTAGAGAAATACTTGCAGTATGATAAAACATAGAACATACAAATAAAACGTTCCTATGCATGTTCCTATGCACATGAGAGTGATATCTTATCTGAAATAGTCTCATAATAGACCATCAAGGCTACTAAGTAATGGAAAATCTGGATGGATATCTATAATGGATATCTCTTCTGTCTGGAAAGTTATCCACTTGTGTCCCACCCTCACTTTGGACATTGCATGCTGTTACATACAGTTAGGGCCAAAAATATTTGGACATCTGCACAATTTTCATCTTTTTGGTGCTGTACACCATCCCAATGGATTTGAAATGAAACAAACGAGATGTACATTAACAGCAGACTTTTAGCTTTAATATGGAGGTGTTTGCGTCCAAATCGAGTGAACTGTGAAGGTATTATGACATTTTCTATCAGTGCCACCCCTTTTTTAAGGGACCAAAAGTAATTGGACAGTCTAGTATTTATACATCAAACTTTCAATTTTTAATTATTTGGTTGCAAATACTTTCCAGTCAGTTACAACCTGTAATTTGCAATCCATAGACATCAATAGACACCGGGTTTTATCCCTGGTGATCCTATAGTGAGCTCTATTGCAACAGTCTTCAGTTCCTGCTTATTCTTAGGGTATTTTCCCTTCAGTTTTGCCAGCAGCAAGTGAAATGCTTGCTCAACCGTACTCAGGTGAGGTGATTGACTGGGCCATTGAATAATATTCCACTTTTTTGGGGTAGAAATGGCTTAGTGGCTTTCAGATGAAGCTTTGGGTCATTGTCCATCTGCACTGCGAAGCATTGCCCAATGAGTTCAGAACCATTAGGTTTAATATGACATGATAATATAGCCTGAAAATCTTCAGAATTCATCCTGTGGCTTTTGTCGGTAGTCCTCATCATCAATAAATATAAGGGGAAAATAGTATTGACAGATATGCATGCCCACACCATGACACTACCACCCAATCAGTGAATCATGAGCAATCCCTTCCCTTCTCTATAGTCCTTCCTTCCCATTACCCTTGTACAAGATGATTATTGTCTCCTCTGTCCATAGGATGTAGCTCATGACCTATACTGTCTTTTTAAGACGTTGTTTGGCAAAGCCAAATCTGGTATTTCTGATGCAATCAATAATTTACATCTTTTAGTGAACCCTCTGTATTTCCTATGGTGAAGTATTCCTGAATGTTCTTGATCTTTTTCTTGATTGTTGCCTTGGACATGTATCCACCGTTTACCTGGACAGTGTTCTACATCTGGCAAACTGTTGGGAGATGGGTTTTTGCTCACCAGATACAGAATATTGTCTGTCATCCACAGCATTTGTCTCATGTCTGCCAGGTAATTTGGTGTTGCTCTGGTTTTTCTTTTTTCCAACATTCTGAACTCTTGAATTAATCATATTCAATGTTTGCCCATCTCTCAAATGGGTTTGTTTTGATTTTTTTCAACCTTATGATGGCTTGCATCACTGATGGTGACAGGTGGACTTTGGATCTCATGGACATTCCGTAAAAATATATGGAAATGTAAATTGAACACTTCAAATGAACTCTAAGACCTTGTATTGACATCTTGGTGATGGTGTAGTAAGGGAATAACACACATCTGACTGGAGAATAGCTGAGAAGCCTACTGTCCAATTACTTTTGATCCCTTGAAAAGTGGGCAACACAGACAAAAAACTTTAGGCCTACTATTTCATTCCTGTTAATGCGATATGGATGTTAACACCTTCACATTAACGCTAAGAGTCTACAGTTAATGCACAGCTTGTTTGTTTTATTTCAAATCAATCGTGGTGGGGTATAGGGTGGAAAATGATGATAATTGTGTTGCTGTCCAAATATTTCTGGCCCTAACTAGGCCTACATGCATATTCCATGTTCGGCCCCTTTACTGGGACGAATTCGAAAAACTGGCCCTCTGTGACATTTAATTGAATGCCCCTGCTTTACAGCATCATCATGGTGTGTAATAATCAACCACCTGTCTGTGGAGAAACCATCAACATGCGGTCGAATCGAAACAATGAAGAAGCCTGTCAGTTCATTTAAATTGGTAATAGTGTTAAAAAGGGCGGCTGGCCCTTTAACGCAGCTTTGGACTGAGCGCGAGAGCGCATTCTGATTGAGAACGTTGGCTGCGCGAGCTTGCAGTGCCAGGAAGAAGATGCCAGCGCAGCTCGGAGCTGTCCGCTAAGTTTTAAGTTTGAAGTTTACTTGACATGTTTTAGCCATTTAGTTTGCTGTTTAAGTCAAGAAGTGTGCGTCCTGAAAACAGTGAGTAATGCTGTCATGTCTTGTATGTTTGTTATTAATATTTACACGGTGATTTCGTGCCGAATGTAAGTTAAAATGGCGAATGTCAGTCGAGTGAGACGTTACTGTTTGAATGTTTGAACTCGTAACGTATGCCCAAGTAATTGTTTGCCGAGTGAAATCGCTAAGTTGTACATTTAGTCTTTATGTAGATTTCCAGTAAGTAATGAGAAGTAAGAGAAGAAGTGTCTTTATGTTTCAGTCGAGATATTTGTGTTTCATATTGATGCTGCCGTGCGTTAGGCACTTTATCTAGCCACTCGGTTATGTAGCCCGTTTGTATATGTAGCTGAGGTAATTCATTCCAAGTGCTCATTATACTTTATTGTATATTTCTTTCTTTTAGACCACACACACACATACACCCAAAGCAACTATACAGTCCTTTCATCAAACCCAATGGCTATCTAAGTTGTAATCCCTTCTTCAAGAATAAAAGAACATTCACTTAAGGAAATACACCTCCATCCATGGCTGAAGTGCCCTTGAGCAAGGCACCTAACCCCACATTGCTCCAGGGACTGTAACCAATACCCTGAAAATTAATAGTTGTAAGTCGCTTTGAACAAATGAAAGCGTCAGCTAAGTGTAATGTAATGTAATGTAATGTAATGTAAATAACGGACTCATGTGCATTCATAAGAGTTCTGACCGACTCTCCACGGCGGTCTGAAATATCCAAGAACCACCTCACTTTAATCCCCTCAAACAATAGTTCTTTTAACCCTTTGATGCGTTAGCGCCCCTAGCGGATGCGCATACGGGACATCAGACGATCGAAACAACAAGTACAAACATATTTGTATAAACAAAATGTTTCAGAAAGAAAATCGATACACACAACTAATAAACACACTTGGTTCTACAAACACAGAAAACCCAACGATTGTAGCTGCCACGGTTAGCTCATAATCCTCCATCAACCGCACGCTATGTTCATTGATAATGTAAACAAATTGTCCGACTTCGTCAAACTAACATCATGTATAAACATAATAGGAGCGTTTGAAACGGTCTGAAACCCCATGTAAAATTCATTTACACCACCATAAAGATATACCTTAAGTTTGAAGACTTAAAGTTTGAATTTGATGTGTTATGAGTTTGCTTACCTTTAGGTGTTACAAGTGACTGAATTCCCTCATTGAAATAATCCACGGAGACTTCGACATTTTGATGATAATAAAATCCTTTATTCCTCAAAAACAAGGCTGTAGACTGAAGCATTAACTTGTTATCTGTTAGAATCCATCGTTTCTGTTCGCTAGATTTCATTATTTTTTGTGTTTGATTAACTTTTGTCAAGCGAGTTCTACACGCGAAATCTACTTCCGGGTTTGAACAAGGTTGCGTAAAATAACAATAGCCCAAACCATGGAGTTTAAAGGTCAATGATATCTTATTCGGCCAATAGTATTCGCCCATCTGGTTGACAAAATCAGGGGATTCCCCACGTTAGAGCGAAAAGCAAACGCGATTGGTCCATGCGTAACCATCATGTTCGGTTGCTTGTGTTTTGCCTGGCCATGTGCGTAAATGACCTTCTCGCAGTTGCGCATAGCGGTGTTTCCCCGACAGCGCGAAATTTAAAAAACTCAGGAAGATGCAGCGTCGCTATTTTAATACGGATAAAGTCCTACAGCTGTTATTTGACGACGACATTGATGATGACATTGATTGTCTCAGTAATGGATATCCTGACAGCATGGACTCAGCTGAGGAGGAGCCGTTTGACGAGCGCATAGATCCCGTTTTGGACGTGTAAGTAGCCTACATGCGACTGCACACTAGCATTACTATACCGACTGTATGCACGCACCGATAGATAGATAGATAGATAGATAGATAGATAGATAGATAGATAGATAGATAGATATGACTCGACTCTATATATAATAATAAGTTAGTTAGAACTTTATTTGTCCCCGTGGGGCAATGTATTGCACTCGCTGGCACAATACACATAAGACACAGTGAGACATAAGTTATAAGCAGACAAGCACATAGAACATAAAAGATAAAACACAACAATTGACATTCACACTAGTACACATTGGGTGGCTGCATAACTACTTGACCTCATTTAGTGCTTTTAATAATAATAATAATAAAAATAATAATAATAGTAATAGCAAATGTTATTCTATATTATATGGTCATATAATAGCTATCCAAATTTACAGGGTAGCTATGCATATAATAGTTATATAGTTATATAGTGCATGCTGAGCATTGCAAATGTATAATACTATATGCACAATATAATACTGTTTGCACAATCACTATGTTGTCAAAATGGCAAGGTAGATGCAAGGTACAGCGTAAGCGCTGTAATAGTAGTTGTAAAGGTCACTACCATACTACTGCTATTACACTTTACTAATGTGTTACTACATGCATTTGAATGCTTACATATAAATATACATAAATACATCAATTTAATGTTGCTGCTCAGATCAATTCTTTGTTTGTCAAAGTGTTCACTGCAATGAAATACATGCAAATGGTCCTTATTGTAAGAAATAACATGTAGTATATATCTTCTTTACTTAGAGGGGAGTCTCCTGTAGATGTGGAGGTGGACAGTGGAGAAGAACAGAGCGGGACATGCCCTACACAAATTGGCAGATGAATTGGGAGCTTAGAACATCTGGTGCAGGTTGCTGCAGCTTCTGCTGAAATACAGAGGCTGTCTGGAGATATCACAATACCTGCCACCACTTCTGCTGCTGCCCCTCCAAAGCCTTCCACCTCCACTGCTCCTTCTGTTGCCCCACCACAGTCTGCTAGTCACCGGCTACAGCCTGCCACGGCCACTGCTGCTGCTGCGGCTGCCTCCTTCTCCCGGCCTGCTGCCGCTGCCTCCTCGTGCCGCAAGCGACCTCCTGCTGAGACTGTCACCCTCTCCCCCTCCTCTCCTGCCCGCCGTCGCCCTCCAGTTGCCTCTGCTGCACGCTGCAAGGGTCCCTGCTGCTGCTGCGGCTTCCTCCTCCTCCCGGTCTGCTGCTGCTGCGGCTGCCTCCTCCTTATGGCCTGAAGCTGCGGCTACCTCCTCCTTATGGCCTGAAGCTGCGGCTACCTCCTCCTTATGGCCTGATGCTGCGGCTGCCTCCTCCTCCCGGTCTGCTGCTGCTGCGGCTGTCTCCTCATTATGGCCTGATGCTGCGGCTGCCTCCTCCTCCCGGTCTGCTGCTGCTGCGGCTGTCTCCTCATTATGGCCTGATGCTGCGGCTGCCTCCTCCTCCCGGCCTGCTGCTGCTGCGGCTGTCTCCTCATTATGGCCTGATGCTGCGGCTGCCTCCTCCTCCCGGTCTGCTGCTGCTGCGGCTGTCTCCTCATTATGGCCTGATGCTGCGGCTGCCTCCTCCTCCCGGCCTACTGCCGCTGCCTCCTCGCGCCGCATGCAACCTCCTGCTGTGACTGTCACCCTCATCCTCTCCTGCCCGCCGTCGCCCTCCAGTTGCCTCTGCTGCACGACGCAAGGGTCCCTCTCCTGCACGCCGTCGCCCTGCCCCACCGCAAAGCCAGCTGTGCAACACAGCAGATGACGACCCTGATGGTTGGCAAGACATTACTGTCGCTGATGTCAAGCCAACAATACTTCTTTTCTCCCCCTAACGCCGCCCAGAAGTCCAGCTGGACTTGCTCCAATCATACTCCCCACTGGACCTTTGTGTTCTGGTGTGCTTGCCTTGACTGACAATACAATATAGCAAACAAATTGAGAAGCGAAAAATGCATCGTTACAGGTACTATGGACATGCCCAGTCTTACTATGCAGTGTCACAGGAAGTATGACGTGCCCCGGGCTACTTGTGTGGCCATTTTTGTAACTATAATAATATTACTAATGACTGTGTTTGTATAGTAGTGTTCGTTCAATCATGCAGATCTATCTATTTTAGAAGTCTGACAAAAACACACACACACATTTTGAGGTGTTCCAAGTCATACATCCTTGGGAAGCAACGTTTTGAGGAAAGGCTCCTTGAGGGAAAAACTCCCTTGGAAAATCATTTTCAGAAGACTGGTCATATCTGAAAAATAGTACACAGTATGCATACATTCATATCCACTGCACCTAGCAAAAACACAATGTGCAGTGCTTCAGTATAACAGTATATAAGTCTGGATAGGTTTTGGGCACGTTTTGGAGAGAGTGTGGACCCCTGCTGTAGAAAATACAGCTATGCTTCTCAATTAATCAAAAAATGGGTTTATATAGGACTAAATGTAAATGTAAGTGGAGTCACACTTGATTTTTATTGATATGACTGTTTTTGCCTTTGGGTACTTTTGGAGAGGTTTGGAGAGGTTGGGTAGACACTTTTGGGAACGCCTATGTCATGTAATGGATATTCTTTTGCAGCTCTTACAAACCTTTGTCTATTGCCTTCAAATTTTTCACACATGTTGCCAACATATAGGTGCATCATGTCATGTAATTTTTTTGGACCTGTGCCACTCCTAAATAATTGTGCACTATAGAATCCAAATAAATCATAGGCGATTTTTGATTTTTTTACATTTTTACTGCTGTGCCAACTGTAATATTGAATTCATAATGTTCTCATTAAAACACTTTAACTCTTTGAACATGATGTCCCAAATGTATTCTGTTATGTGGTTCATAAATTTTGTAAATAGCATATGTAGAACCAGAGATATTCTACTGTACATAATAAGTGTCAAATATAGGCGGAAATTGCCATTTTTTGCATCTGCATCAAAGGGTTAAAATAAATAGATGAACATTGGTTCATATTTTCCATCAAATAACAGCACACATACAGTATATGCTGGCGTGCCCATACCAACACACATGCAGCAACAATTGTTCAGTTCATAGTGAAACATTAACTCTGGGCCCATATTTCAGGTTACAGCGTGGGGATATCATAAACAGTCACATTATCTCTGGAGTCCTTTGGCCAGATTGAAGTTGTTGTTCTGCAGGAAGGGTCCAGTTTTCTGGTACGCTTCAGGTTACTTCTTGGTCGACTAAGGAGCCAGTGCAGCGTCTGGATTAGTTCAGGTAAGAGCGGCTGACCTAAGAGCTACTACAGCATGTTTGATGAATGATGAATAGAAAACACTACAGTATGTGAACCTTTTCTGAGGCCTACAGGTAGTTTGGGCCAAAACTTCAAATATGATTGTTCTATGTAGTTTGTGGTTAATGTACTGAGAATTAATTGTCCTCTTACTTTGTTGCTTGTTGCACATTTCTTGTGGACTGACACAGTTGAAGTACACATAGGTATTGCATTACATACATGCATTATGAAGGTCAGACAGTCCAGAGTACGGTGCAAAGAGACAGAGGGAGAGAGAGAGAGAGAGAGGTGGGGCAGGGCTGGGAAACGACTCTGGTTTGTTTCCCCGTGGCCATGCAGGCCCAAATGTGACGGGTCTTACAGTGCCACGGCACCAACAACCCCCCAGCAGCAGAAAGAGGACCCCACACACAGTATTTTTTTTATCTGTGTGTCTTGTTGTAAGTCAGGGCTATGTAAATGTTGTGCTATTGTTTTATCTGTGTGTCTTGTTGCAAGTCAGGGCTACGTAAATGTTGTTTTATTGTTTCATCTGTGTGTCTTATTGTAAGTCAGGGCTATGTAAATGTTGTGTTATTGTTTATCTGTGTGTCTCGTTGTAAGTCAGGGCTATGTAAATGTTGTGTTGTTGATATTGTGTGTGGTTGCATATTGGAGAGAGAGAGAGAGAGAGAGAGAGAGAGAGAGAGAGAGAGAGAGAGAGAGAGAGAGAGAGAGCGCGAGAGAGAGAAGGACATCGTTGTTATTCTGTGAGGCTGCATACAGTGCAGTGATTCCCAACCTGGGGTACGTGGACCACCAGGGGTCCATTAGCACACTGCAGGGGGTATGTGGGGAAAGTTAATGATAGCTGTATGTGGGGAAAAGTGAATGATAACAGTAGCTGTTGAAAAAGCATTGAGGAAAGTCACATTGGTATATAGAGGACAAGATATAGTGCCTGACTGAGGGGGTCCTCATGGTAGGACACAAATATCAACACACTTTGTGATATTTTGTCACCTGCTACGTGGAGGAAAATGGTAAAAGCCTACAAAATGCATTGATGTGAATGATACAGTAGCTTTAGAAAAGCATTCAAAAGACTCACATTGGTATAGAACATGGGATATAGTGTGTGTGTGTGTGTGTGTGTGTGTGTGTGTGTGTGTGTGTGTGTGTGTGTGTGTGTGTGTGTGTGTGTGTGTGTGTGTGTGTGTGTGCGCGTGCGTGCGTGCGTGCGTGCGTGCGTGCGTGCGTGCGTGCGTGCGTGCGTGTTATGTTGTCAACCGCTTGCCATGGGAGTGTGAACTTACAGCAGGGTGAAATCAGCATTTGAATGGTTGGATTTTGTCTGTTTGAGTGTATTATGTTGCACAGAAATCGTGTGTTATTTTGTCAACCGCTTACCATGCGAGTGTGAATGTACAGTAGGCCTACAGTATCAGGGTGAACGTGTCATGCTGCAAGCCAGGGCTACATGTTGTGTTGTTGTAAGCCAGGGCTACATGTTGTGTTGTACAGCATCAGGGCTACATGTTGTGTTGTTGTAAGCCAGGGCTACATGTTGTGTTGTTGTAAGCCAGGGCTACATGTTGTGTTGTTGTAAGCCAGGGCTACATGTTGTGTTGTTGTAAGCCAGGGCTACATGTTGTGTTGTTGTAAGCCAGGGCTACATGTTGTGTTGTTGTAAGCCAGGGCTACATGTTGTGTTGTTGTAAGCCAGGGCTACATGTTGTGTTGTAAGCCAGGGCTACATGTTGTGTTGTACAGCATCAGGGCTACATGTTGTGTTGTTGTAAGCCAGGGCTACATGTTGTGTTGTAAGCCAGGGCTACATGTTGTGTTGTAAGCCAGGGCTACATGTTGTGTTGTTGTAAGCCAGGGCTACATGTTGTGTTGTACAGCATCAGGGCTATATGTTGTGTTGTAAGCCAGGGCTACATTAGCCTTGGTCTCATTAGCCGCGCTTCAGCGGCCCGGGGCCGCCCGGGGCTCAGGAGAGTGGCCGGCTCGGAGCTGCCGGCCCCGGGCCATTTTTTGCCTGATCGGACTCATAGCCGACCCCAGGCACATTCAGGTACACGCCTTGTTTGTGAAACGTCAGTCGGGCACAGCCCACTTTCGCCCCAAATCACAGAAGGACAACAACAGAACAACGACAAAGAAGGAGAAGAAAATTGAGCAAACTCTGCTGGAGCAGGTCGCCGTTTGGCTCGTAGCCTACGGACAAAGACGACAAGAACTGCAAAGAAAATGGCTCGCCTTTCAAGAACAGTTTTATTACATGGCAAAGTTGTCGATTCAGAAGCTGTATGGGACGCAGCGCATGTTAAGAAGACAAAGACGCATGAAAATTCGAGCAGCTCGACAACTGAGAGTGAACAGAAGGAGACGTGCGAACATGCCCAGTTAATCCCCCCAATAGCGCACAGAAGCATGAGCCCCGGACATAGCGAGACATGAATGTGCAGGTAATTGAATACGTTACCATGTGAAAGGAGACCAAATCCCGGAGACATAGCACCTTCATCAGTTGCTATAGAAAATTATGAGCCCCGGACATAGCGACACACCCCCTCGTTGCGGCGTGCCACCTGTCTATTCATGGTGAATGTGCAGGTAATTGAATAAGTTACCATGTGAAAAGAGACCAAATCCCGGAGACATAGCATCTTCATCAGCTGCTATAGAAAATGATGAGCCAGGGGAATAGCGACTATTTATTAAAGTAGCCACGGAAGTAGCGTAGCCTACAAGTCGTTCAATCTGCATAACATCGGTGTGTGTCCTGCAGGGAATTCTAAGTGTGCGCACTATGGCACATGTCTGCAAAACGTATGCCTATGGTTTAGTATGTCTGCAAAACATGAGACACTAGGGCAGCAGAGTGAGGATGATTTTAAATAGGCCTAAGTCAATAACAGCTGTGCTTTACTGTGTAATAATGTGGCTGCATGGGGGACTTATCGCTAAATTCTGGGCAAATTATTAGTTTGGGGTGTTTGGCTTTCTTATGGCATAATTTCATAAGATGCAACTTTGGCACTTCTGTTTGTGTTTTTAAAGTTATTTAGCCAACATAACTTTTTTGTTGTTATCAGGGCATCATGGGCACCACTACACTTAAACTTGGGATGTCATAGCTAAGTCATGTCGGCTTTTTTCTGCTTTTAGCCGCCAACTTTTGTGCCATTATCGTGATTTGGCATGCTTTCCACTGGACACCAATAAAAAGTGTCTCACAAATACTCACACATGACATTTATGTCGGCTTATTTAGCTTTTGCGCTATTATCGCCGAAGGTCTGGTAGGCTATATCGCACGTGGGCTATATCGCCCGAGGTTGACCCCGCCTCCGAGCCTCGGCGGTGCTTGCTGGCCCATCGAATTCGACGGGCCAGGGAAAGCGGCCCTTAGCCCCACAACCTGGCCCGGCGGCCATCTTTAGCACCTAGCCCCCTTTTGATGAGATCACCGTCAGCCCCCTTTTGTCCGGGCCAGCCCGGGGCTGGCCCTGCAGTGAGACTAAGGCTATTGTGTTGTTGTAAGCCAGGGCTACATGTTGTGTTGTAAGCCAGGGCTACATGTTGTGTTGTACAGCATCAGGGCTACATGTTGTGTTGTACAGCATCAGGGCTACATGTTGTGTTGTAAGCCAGGGCTACATGTTGTGTTGTAAGCCAGGGCTACATGTTGTGTTGTACAGCATCAGGGCTACATGTTGTGTTGTTGTAAGCCAGGGCTACATGTTGTGTTGTTGTAAGCCAGGGCTACATGTTGTGTTGTTGTAAGCCAGGGCTACATGTTGTGTTGTTGTAAGCCAGGGCTACATGTTGTGTTGTACAGCATCAGGGCTACATGTTGTGTTGTACAGCATCAGGGCTACATGTGTTGTTAATGATATTGTGTGAGGCTGCATATTGTAGTTCAGTGTGATGATAGTTAACTGCAGCGCCACTAGAGCTGTTTCCAGATGTCTAGAAATGACTGCTGATGGTCTTTAATGGTATTGGCTGATGGGGCCTAATAGACCTGCAATAGGCCTGTTGCCCTTACACTGTATTGAAAAGTACAGTAGACTTACACATATTGTTTACCAAATGCTGTATCATGTTAATTGTCCAGATATTGTCAGTTTGAGTGTATTATGTTGCACAGGAAGTGCTCTGTGGTATTATTTTGTCATCTACTTCCCATGTGAGAGTAAAGGTAGGCCAGGGTCTCGAGGGTCGCCTTCTATATAGACCGCTTGCCATGTGAGTTTGAATGTGCAGCAGTAGCATTGTAATGGTCAGATGTTGTCTGTTTGAGTGTATTGTGCTGCACAGAAAATGCTCTGTGGTATTGTTTTGTCAACTGCTTGCCATTTTACTGTGAATGTAGGCCTACAGCATCAAGGTGAAATTGGGTGATGTGGATACTGTATGATGCTGCATACATGGTGACTGCATGGTAGAGTAGTAGAGCTCATGTGAAGTAGTGTGCTAGTATATATACTGTATGATGCTGCATACATGGTGACTGCATGGTAGAGTAGTAGAGCTCATGTGAAGTAGTGTGCTAGTATATATACTGTATGATGCTGTATACCACTGATTCTTGAGAAAGTGGCTAAAACAGGTTGTAATGTTGACAGAAAAAACAAAGTGAATTACAAAATTATATGGTATATCCTCGTAGACTAAGGTCTTGGCTTTTCAGAAATGCACAAGGCCAATCTCCCCATTATGTACTTTTTTCAGAAATCAGGCTTTTCTCCGATCATACCTTGTTTTTTGTCAACACCGTCAGACACAATTAAAAGTTATTAAAATTGTATTGATTTGGTTGCGTATGTATCTGGAGTTTTTAAGTGATTTCTGTGTATTTTTGGTATCACACATATGCCTTTAAATGTTGAAAATTCACTTTCGTTCTAATTTTAAAATATGTACCGTCATACGATGCTTACTTAACGCCTAAATAGAACAAAATTTTTTTGTAATTTCACAAATATTCGTGTAGGCTTAAATTGGCTATGACTTTGATATTTTAACAACTCCTAAGGAAAATGTTGTAAGCACATTCCTTTAAAATGTCCAAAACTCCTTCTTACGGTGGTGACTTAAGAACTGACGGTGGTGACAGTAATCTGAAGGTGGTGAAAGTGGCCTAATTAGTACCTGCATTTAGCAAAATAAATAGCCCTCTCAAGTCAATGGCATCTTGCATAAACACTTTATTTTTGTGTGTGCACAGTATGAGCATGTGTTTTTACTTCATTAGTTAGATTATCTAGGAAGTAAGCCACTGGTTGTTGAAAATGTGGTAAAAACAGCTTTTAAGTTGTTCAAATCCAAAATATAGAGGTGTATTATCATAGATGTAGGTCTTGGCTGTGCAGTGAATGCATTGGCCAAGCTCCCCATGTTTAACATTTTTCATAAAATGGGCTCTTTCTTGTTTTGTCAACAGCGGCAGACAGAATTAGAAGTAAAAAACACATGTTTACTGTATTAAAGTGAATTACTTTAACAAGTCAACATAACTGTAGATACTTATTGTATGCATATTCTTAAAACATGTCAAAAACACGTAAAACATGTGTTTTTTGGTGAACTCCATCAGATGTCACCACCGTCAGGTTTTCTGACAAAAAAACCTCCAAATGCACCTCAGTGGTGGCTAGAGTATCATTTTGGATCACAATTATTACTAACATGCCTAGTAATGTTTCATTAACCAGCACAATTTAGTAAAATATGGAACAAGATGATGAGCAGAACAAAATCTGACGGTGGTGACATCTGACGGTGTGAGACAAAAAAACACTCTTTTAAATATTATGCATTGTTTGTTCACATTAGCCATTTCATTTTCGCTCTGTTTCTTGGGTGCTTCATACCTTTTCTGAAAAAAATTATATTTATTAACATTAATGTAATACAATACTATTAAAACCCCGACGGTGTTGACAGTTTATGGTTGGGACAGTACCAGTGTCCAAACAAATTAACAAATTGAGGACAAAATAATAAACTTACAGGAGCTTCAGTGATGGTGAAGTAGGCAGTAGAGCTAAAGGTTTGAAAAGGGGTCCTCAGTAATGAAAATTACCTTGTGCATACCTGATTTTATTGTCTTTTAGAAAAAATCTGATGGTGGTGACCAATATGCTGGACACATTTTGAGCAATCAGTAAATAATAGTAAATATTGTTTTACATCCACTATGTGCACATCTGTAGAACCACTTTAATATGGTCTTCCACATCATGGTGATATTGTTCAATTCTGTTAGTGATTTTTGTATTTTAAGTCAATTGAAATGATGATGCCAGTCCTTGGGACAGGCGTTTTTACAGGGTGTGGACAGGTTTATAGCCATGAAAAGTAATACAATTACACTTAAATATTTCAAACAACTGTGTATTCGTGTGACAGACCCCTTGGCCATTACCTGGGTTCATTTTTTTGTGTGAAAATTTAGTTGTTTTTCAACAGAATTAATATTTTACTGCAGGGACATGTTTTTGCCAAACTTTCAAGAATCAGTGACACATGGTGACTGCATGGTAGAGTAGAGCTCATGCAGGGGTGTTATCCAGGGGGGGGGGGGGGGGTCACCAGGGCCCCATGTATAAAGGGGGCCCACACTCAGTCTGATGTATGAAAATATATGGCTCGGGGGGGTCCATTGGAGCTGGTTGTACATAGGGCCCAGAATTTGCTGCTACGCCCCTGAGCCCATGTGAAGTGTGTGCTGTTGGTGTACTTGCAAGTGCATGGTAGAGTAGTAGAGCTCATATTCAAGTGTGTGTTATTAGTAGCATATACTTGACTTGCATGTCGTAGTTAAGTGCATGGTAGAATAGTAGAGCTCTTGTTCAAGTGTGTGCTGTTGGTCCACTTGCATTACATGGTTAAGTGCATGTTGCAGTAGAGTAGTAGATCTCATGTGAAGTAGTGTGTGAGCTGTTAGTAGCATACCTGCATGTCATAGTTAAGTGCATGGTAGAGTAGTAGAGCTCATATTCAAGTGTGTGAGCTATTAGTAGCATATTCATTACATAGTTAAGTGCTGTTAGTATTGTACTTGCATGTCATAGTTAAGTGCATGGTGCAGTAGAGTAGTAGATCTCATGTGAAGTAGTGTGTGAGCTGTTAGTAGCATACCTGCATGTCATAGTTAAGTGCATGGGCTGAGTTGTCAAGCTCGTGTTCAAGTCTGTGCTGTTGGTGTACTGTACTTGCATTGCATAGTTAAGTGCATGGTGCAGTAGAGTAGTAGATCTCATGTGAAGTAGTGTGTGAGCTGTCAATATTGTACTTGCATTACATAGTTAAGTGCATGGTAGAGTAGAGCTCATATTCAAGTGTGTGAGTTGTTAGTATTGTACTTGCATGTCATAGTTAAGTGCTGGGCTGAGTTGTCAAGCTCATATTCAAGTGTGTGGTGTTAGTATTGTACTTGCATGTCATAGTTAAGTGCATGGTGCAGTAGAGTAGTAGAGCTCATGTTCAAGTGTGTGTTGTTAGTATTGTACTTGCATGTCATAGTTAAGTGCATGGTAGAGTAGTAGAGCTCATATTCAAGTGTGTGGTGTTAGTATTGTACTTGCATGTCATAGTTAAGTGCATGGTGCAGTAGAGTAGTAGAGCTCATGTGAAGTAGTGTGTGTGTGTGTTATTAGTAGCATACTTGCATTACATAGTTAAGTGCATGGTTGCATGTCATAGTTAAGTGCATGGTAGAGTAGTCGAGCTCATATTCAAGTGTGTGCTGTCGGTGTACTTGCATTACATAGTTAAGTGCATGGTAGAGTAGTGGAGCTCGTATTCAAGTGTGTGAGTTGTTAGTATTGTACTTGCATGTCGTAGTTAAGTGCATGGTAGAGTAGTGGAGCTCATATTCAAGTGTGTGTTGTTAGTATTTTACTTGCATTACATAATTAAGTGCATGGTAGAGTAGTAGAGCTCATATTCAAGTGTGTGTTATTAGTAGCATACTTGCATGTCATAGTTAAGTGCATGGTAGAGTAGTAGAGCTCATATTCAAGTGTGTGGTGTTGGTGTACTTGCATTACATAGTTAAGGTAGAGTAGGAGAGCTCATATTCAAGTGTGTGTTGTTAGTATTTTACTTTCATATGGTAACTGCACAGTAGAGCAGTAGAGCTCATGTTCAAGTGTGTGGTGTTAGTATTGTACTTGCATGTCATAGTTAAGTACATGGAGCAGTAGAGTAGTAGAGCTCATGTGAAGTAGTGTGTTGTTAGCAGGGCTGGACTGGTAATCTGGCATACTGGGCATTTTCCCGGTGGGTCGCAGTACTCAGGGACAGATAATGTTGTTGTTGTTGTTGTTGTTGTTGTTGTTGTTGTTGTTGTTGTTGTTGTTGTTGTTGTTGTTGTTGTTGTTGTTGTTGTTTCCTTGGGGATTGGCACCCAGTAAGTTTTAGGCCATCATCGATATAGACAGTGGATGCAATACAATACAATACAATACAATACAATACAATACAATACAATACAATACAATACAATACAATACAATACAATACAATACAATACAATACAACACAATACAATACAATACAATACAATACAATACAATACAATACAATACAATACAATACAATACAATACAATACAATACAATACAATACAATACAAAATGCATTTATGTAGCGCAATATCACAACTACATATGAAGTTGGCTCAAAGCGCTTTCAAAATACACATAGAAATACAAATAGACACTCTTACATTTACATACCAGCTCTGGAGGCGCACAGACACACACACACACACACACACACACACACACACACACACACACACACACACACACCACACACACACACACACACACACACACACACACACACAGACACACACACACACACACACACACACACACACACACACACACACACACACACACATTGCCGCACGGCGCCAATTGTCTGGGGTTCATGTGAGAAAACGCACGCGCACACACACAGAAACACACAGAAACACAAACACACACACACACACACACACACACACACACACACACACACACACACACACACACACATTGCCGCACGGCGCCAATTGTCTGGGGTTCATGTGAGGAAGCACACACACACACACACACGCACACAGACACAGACACACAGACACACACACACAGACACACACACACACACAGACACACACACACACACACACACACACACACACACACACACACACACACACACACACACACACACACACACACACAAACACATTCCTACATTTACACACCAGCTCTGCAGGCTGACGCGTGGCGCCAATTGTCTGGGGCTCACATACACACACACACACACACACACACACACACACACACACACACACACACACACACACACACACACACACACACACACTTCCAAACAACTGCAATAATATTGCTAGAAAAAGATGACTCTGAGTCAAGTAAAATGAGTGGAGATATAGTATGAAAGTGGCCTATGTCCATGATAGGGGCCGATCTACTGTATGTCTAAAATGCCATTTCTCAGTTCCAGACCAGCACTGGCTGTTAGTACCTACAGCATATACTAGCCTGATTATCATCGACTTTCAAATCTCTTCCAGACTTGGTCTGACCAAGAGCATAACAATTAACATTTCCCAGACGGCATTTCCCAAATGGTCTCCCTTGGTTTGCTAATGATTGCTTGCTTCACAACAAAGTGGGAGGAGGTCCTGTATTAGTGGGAACTCAGAAAGTACTTGCATTGCTCTTGACCTGACTGGTAGCAAAGCTGAAGCTCTTGCGTCACTAGGAGGGCACGGCCTATCTACCTATATAGGCTACTTGCATGTCATAATTAAAGGCATGGCACAGTACTAATGTGAAGTCGTGTGCTGTTGATATTATTTCCACATGCATATCATGTAACTGAGTCCATGTGAAGTCGTGTGCTGTTAGTATTATATTATCATGTGTATGGCACAGTATTGGTATTACAGCTGCATAACTGCATGGCACAGTATTGGTATTACAGCTGCATAACTGCATGGCACAGTATTGGTATTACAGCTGCATACTGTAGTTAGATAACTGCATGGCACAGTATTGGTATTACAGCTGCATAACTGCATGGCACAGTATTGGTATTACAGCTGCATAACTGCATGGCACAGTATTGGTATTACAGCTGCATAACTGCATGGCACAGTATTGGTATTACAGCTGCATACTAGATAACTGCATGGCACAGTATTGGTATTACAGCTGCATAACTGCATGGCACAGTATTGCTATTACAGCTGCATACTAGATAACTGCAGGGCACAGTATTGCTATTACAGCTGCATACTAGATAACTGCAGGGCAAAGTATTGCTATTGCAGCTGCATACTGTAATTATTTAACTGTATAACACAGTATTGGTATTGTAGCTGCATACTGTAATTAGATAACTGCAGGGCAAAGTATTGCTATTGCAGCTGCATACTGTAATTATTTAACTGTATAACACAGTATTGGTATTGTAGCTGCATACTGTAATTATTTAACTGTATGGTACAGTCATTGGTACAAGCGGATTCCAAAAAAGTTGGGACACTTTGTATGTTGTGAATAAAATAAAAATGCTGGCATTTTCAAAACATCCAATATGTTAATAAGGTAGAGCATTATGTACAGACAACATATCAGTTGTTAAAGTCAAGCAGAAATATTGTTTTGGGGTAATTATGTTATCATTTAAAATTTGACCCATGCAACAAATCTCAAAAAAGTTGGGACAGGGCCAAAACATGTTGTAATAGTTGGATAATTCTAAAAATAACACAAGGAAGAATATTTCAAAAGGAACTATATTGACTGCCAACATGAATGCACAAATAAAATACCATCACAGAGAGGCTGTGGCACTCAGAAGCGAAGATTTTGAGGGGCTAATTACTTATCTATTACACAGAAAGATTGAATTATCACAATTGCAGGCATTTAAGGCCTATTTCCGTAATATAGAGTTCAGTGTAATCATTACATGAGTTATGAGATCATGACATACTCATCGTCAATAAGCAAACTATGACACTCCAACAATGACAGCTCTCAAAAAAATGACCATAAACACAACACTTGATTAATGCACATGAGGCAGACATTAAACAGTGTTGCATGCGGAAAAGCTCATTCTAGATGGACCTAGGAGACATGTGAAACATGTGAATACTTCATCTTGATTTAGTGGTCAGTCTGAAAGAGAGCATATATGATGGTAAGGGGGTGCAGAGGTGCCTTGGTTATGGTCTTCTTGCTCATGTAGAGCATTAAAATGAATGTTGATTGATATATACAGACTTTAAACAGCAAACATAGCTACCAAGGCATTATATTTTGGAGCACCGCCTTTAGATATTGCCCCATAACGGTGGCAAATTTCAATCTCTTCTATGTTCCAACAGTGTGGTTCCATCATAAGAGTAAACAGGTCACGAAATTGTTTTCTTGCAGTCAGGATATGCTATAACAAAAAGGTAAACAAGTTGAAGAGCACACCCATCAGTTGAGCTGCTGAAATCATGTCTCCCACATCAAAATATTTATTTTTGAATAAAATTATGCCATCAGTCAAAGTATTTAACTGTTCAGTCTCATCCCTTGTGTTGTATTTAGTCTTATCCAATATAAAAAACAATTTATTGACCCTGTCCCAACTTTTTGGGGATTTGTTGCAAGGGTGACATTTTAAATGACCACATAATTACCTCAAAACAATAATTCTGTTTGACTTTAACAACTGATATGTTATCTGTATATGATGTTCTACCTTATTAACATATTGAATGTTTTGAAAATGCCACAATTTTGATTTTACTCACAAAATACAAAGTGTCCCAACTTTTTTGGAATCCGCTTTGTATTACAGCTGCATACTAGATAACTGCATGGCACAGTATTGGTATCGTAACTGCATACTGTAATTATTTAACTGCATGGCCCAGTATTGGTATTACAGCTGCATACTAGATAACTGCATGGCACAGTATTGGTATTACAGCTGCATACTGTAGTTAGATAACTGCATGGCACAGTATTGGTATTACAGCTGCATAACTGCATGGCACAGTATTGGTATTACAGCTGCATAACTGCAGGGCACAGTATTGGTATTACAGCTGCATAACTGCATGGCACAGTATTGGTATTACAGCTGCATACTAGATAACTGCAGGGCACAGTATTGGTATTACAGCTGCATAACTGCAGGGCACAGTATTGGTATTACAGCAGCATACTAGATACCTGCATGGCACAGTATTGGCATTACAGCAGCATACTATAACTGCAGGGCACAGTATTGGTATTACAGCTGCATAACTGCATGGCACAGTATTGGTATTACAGCTGCTTACTAGATAACTGCATGGCACAGTATTGGTATTACAGCTGCATTTTGGTGTGTGTGTGTGTGTGGGGGGGGGGGGGGGGGGGTGGGGTGGGGTGGTATGCCTTTATTTCGATAGGACAGTGAAGCAATGACAGGAAGCCAGTTGGGAGAGAGAGGGGGGGAAGGGTCGGCAAAGGGGCCCAGGTCGGAATCGAACCCGGGTCAGCCGCGTAGCAGTTGAGTGCCCTACCGTTAGGCCACGGCAGGGCCATGCATGTCATAGTTGACTGCAGGGGACACAGTATAAGTCATGTGATCTTGGTACTATACGTATTGTGTGCTGTTGGTATTTCACTTGCATGTCATAGTTGATTGCAGGGTACAGTATAAGTCATGTGAAGTTGTGTGATCTTGGTACTACTTTACATTTGTGTGCTGTTGGTATTTCACTTGCATGTCATAGTTGACTGCAGGGTAAAGTATTAGTCATGTGAAGTCATGTGATGTTGGTACTACTGTAGGCTATATACAGTTGTGTGCTGTTGGTATTACACTTGCATGTCATAGTTGACTGCAGGGTACACAGTCTAAGCCATGTGAAGTCATGTGATGTTGGTGCTACTGTCGTCCCGACTGAGTGGTAGCCACTTCAAAGGAGGACGGGAGGCAGTAGATACAGTTTATCAGTGTCTCTTTATTTCCCTGCCGTCTCACACTCTAAACGGGCAAAAGGAGGCGTCCCCCACGAAAACAATAAAGCCCTACACTAAATAAAACGTTCACAGTAACACTTTATTTTAGGGATACATCTATTAGCACTAATACATACAATGATAATGCCTGCACAAGTAACTTGTAAGGCATGTACTAAGCAAACGCTAAGGCCTACTAGGTCCTTACTAAGGTTTGATCTCATGTGAAGTTGTGTCCTGTTTGAATTTTACTTGCATGTCATAGTTAACTGCATTACAGTAGATGCAATGTGAAGTGATGTGCTATTGGTGTATTGTATGCTGGTTGTAGAGTAGAGTGCTTTTATTGTCACTATATACTGTAAATATAGTGAGATTATGTTTAGTAGCAACCCACAAATGCCCACAAAATAAAAGATATAATATATTAAGAGTAAATAAATAATATATACAAATCCATAAAAATCCATGTGCATGTCACAGTATCGATAGTCCTGAAGTATTTGGGGGGGGGGGGGGCAGGTGACGTATTGAGTTCAAAAGTCTGATGGCAGTGGGATAGAAACTATCCTTCATTCTCGTAGTGCGGGCACGCAGAGTCCTAAAGCGCCTGCCAGATGGTAGCATGGTGAAGAGCTTGTGACCAGGGTGTGTGTGATCTTTAAGGATGTTTAATGCTCTGTTTGTGCAGCGTGTATGGTGGATCTCCTCAAGTGTGGGTAGTTGGCATCCAATGATTCTCTCTGCTGTTTTAATGATGTGCTGTAACATCTTCTTGTTGTCGTGTGTGCAGCTGGTGTACCAAAATGTAATGCTGTATGTAATTGCTGATTCAATTGTACACCTGTAGAAGTTAGTGAGCAGATCTCTTGGTAGCTGGGCCTTCTTTAGAGTCCTTCCTTCTCTAGAGTTCTTTAAGTCACTTTCTATAAATGTGTCTGTCAAATGTAATGTAATATACATTTATGCCATTTCACATTGTAGGTAGTATGGCACAGTATAACATGTGGAGCTGTGTGCTGTTTGAATTTTACTTGCATGTCATAGTTAACTGCATTACAATAGATCTCATGTGAAGTTATGTGCTATTGGTGTATTGTACGCTGGTTGTAAGTCACTTTCTATAAATGTGTCTGTCAAATGTAATGTAATGTACATTTATATCATTCCACATTGTAGGTAGCATGGCACAGTATAACATGTGGAGTTGTGTGTTGCTTGAATTTTACTTGCATTTAACTGCATTACAGTAGATCTCATGTGAAGTGATGTGCTATTGGTGTAGGCCTATTGTATGCTGGTTGCAAGTCACTTTGTATAAATTTGTCTGAGGACCTCAGGACCGAAAGCTTGCAAGTCAAGTAAAGCTTCTTTGCACAAAAATAGACCTGAAGTGTGCAGATTGTCTTCTTTTTTATACAGAAATGTCTACTGAATCCTGCACCTTCTAAACAGATGAGCGGTGGCCTATCACAACTTTAGTTATAAAGGTGTCTGATAAATGTAATGTAATGTAATGTACATATGCCATTCCACATTGTAGGTAGCATGGCACAGTATAACATGTGAAGTTGTGTGCTGTTTGAATTTTACTTGCATGTAACTGCATTACAGTAGATCTCATGTGAAGTTGTGTGCTCTTGGTAATTATACATTTCCATAGTTAACTGCATGTTAAAGTAGAGCGAAAAAGGAAAAAGAAATGTTTTTGCTGTTAAGTCTAATAGTGATAATGCCAATGAGCTTTGGCCATATATAAGTGGATATTTAAGGAGTAGGCCTATGCATGTGCTCTATTTATGTATGTATAGGTATGTGCTCGATGTGCTCTATATACAGTATAAGTGGATATTTAAGGAGTAGTGTATGTATGTGCTCTGAAGATTTTTTATTTTATTTTGGTGCACAAAGGGACTGACATTTTGACGCATCTGCACCTTCCTCAGAGTGAAAAAGTCCTTTTGACCTTGTTAATTATTAAGTAGGCCTATGTTGAGCTACGTTAAGAGTTCACAGCACTAACCTCATATTATCAGGCTTGTGGTATCTTCATGATAATAGCGGTGCCATAAAACTATAAAGAACTCCTCTGTGTACTTCAGGTGGAGGCTGTGGTGATATGAAATGGCGTCTACTTCAGGTGGAGGCTCTGGTGATATGAAATGGCGTCTACTTCAGGTGGAGGCTCCGGTGATATGAAATGGCGTCTGGTCTGACTAAAATGGCGGATAGAGCTTGAGCTGGCCAGAGCCTATTGGCCAATTCACTGTCCTGCTTTGAGGCTTGTATATATAAAAAAAATGGAAAATGATACATACCGTATAGTAACTGTGTGTGTGTGTGTGGGGGGGGGGGGGAGTGGGGGGGGGGGGGGTGGGGGGGTATGCCCATGAATGCAGAATGATGAACATTTTGACCAGAATGGAAGGGGGGCGGGGAGTAACTAGTAAACAAGAAAATAAGAAATATTGTTTTTACCGGTATCATATCAATATGGCCACCCCCTCCATGTAGAGTAGAGTAGAGAGAACAAACCCCAACTCCGATGAAGTTGGGACGTTTGGTAAACAGTGAATAAAATCAAAATACTATCATTTTCAAAACATTCAATCTATTCATTAGATGAAGAATAGGGAAAAGACAACATATTAAGTGTTAAAACCGAGAAAAAATATTGTTTTGGGGGACATATGTACTCATTTCTAATTTGATAAATCCAACACGTCTCAAAAGAGTTGGGACGGGGATCAGTGAAATTTAGTAAACATCCAAATTAAATAAAACAACAAAGAAGAACATTTCAAAATGAATTGTACTGACGGACAATATAGGTGTCCAGGTATAAGATCATCACAGAGAGGCTGAGTCACTCAGAATTAAAGATGCAAAGGGAATAATTACCATAGTTATTACATACATTTTTTAATTCCCTTTGATTTACCACGATTGAGTGTATATAAGACATATTTTTGTTAATAAAATCATTGTATAGGTTCATGACATCATGAAATATATATTGGCTGTAGTCTCACTCTAGCACTCCAGGAATTAGAGCTATTGAAAATTGACCATATTAAGAATGCTTAATGCATGAAAATGATACAGGGGTGTAACATTCTCCTAAGCACCTGAGCTCACTTGAAATAGACCCAGAAGACATGGGAAACTGTCCTTTGCTTACAGAAGTCAGCAGAAGTCGTAAAAGTCCATTCTTTTTGACAATAATAGAGCATTGCACATCCTGTGCTACAGTAAAAATGGACCATCCAACTTGTGTTAGTGCTAGCTTCAAAAGTCAGCCTCCATGATGGCATGGGGGTACAGTAGTGCATTGGTTAAGTTGCTCTCACTCATCTGTAGAGTTAAATACAGTGCTGAATGGTATACATGGGTTTTAAACAGCATGAAAAGCCACTCATGCATTATATTTTGAAGGGAGATCTTCGATTACTGCCACATAGTAAGGTCAAATTGCATTCTCTACTATGTTTTAACAGTTTGGCTCCATCATAAGGACCAGCAGGTGATAAAATGGTGGGTTTTTGGTCAAGACCTGTCACACTGTAAGCACTACAGAAAGGAAAACATTGCAAAACATGACAAGGAATACACCCACCATTTAAGCTGGTGAAATCATGTCCAAGATAGGAATTAACACTGTTTTTTATATAAAATCATCTAATCGGTTAATGTATTTAAATGTTAAGTGTTGTCTTTTGTTTTGTTTTTAGTCTTCCTCGACATTTGCTGCCATTTATTGTCCCCGTCCCAACTCTTTTGAGACGTGTTGGATTTATCAAATTAGAAATGAGTACATATGTCCCCCCAAACAATATTTTTTCTCGGTTTTAACACTTAATATGTTGTCTTTTCACTATTCTCCATCTAATGAATAGATTGAATGTTTTGAAAATTATAGCATTTTGATTTTATTCACTGTTTACCAAACGTCTCAACTTCATCTGAGTTGGGGTTTGTAGAATAAAATGTCAAATGTATTGATCCTGAAATCCTGAAGCAAATGAAGGTGTCCAGTAGCATACATGGAGATTCTTGCTCATACAGGATATGAAACATTCACATTAAGAGGCACTCAGTTCAATGATTGGGGGTGGGGGCGGGGGGGGGGGGGGGGGGTTTGGCTGCTGGTCAGGTAAAAGCGCAGATTATGGGGGGGGGGGGTGCTGGTCAGGTAAAAACTCAGGTTATGGGGGGTGGCTGGTCAGGTAAAAACGCAGGGGGGGGGGGGGGGGGGCTGGTCAGGTAAAAACGCAGGTTATGGGGGGGGATGTGGCTGGTCAGGTAAAAACGCAGGTTATGGGGGGGGGGGGGGGGGGGGGGGCTGGTCAGGTTAAAACGCAGGTTATGGGGGGGGGATGTGGCTGGTCAGGTAAAAACGCAGGTTATGGGGGGGGGGTTCGGGGGGGCTGGTCAGGTAAAAACGCAGGTTATGGAGGGGGGGGGTGTTGGTGGATCAGTAGTCTCCACAGAGGAGAAGTATAAAGATAAGTGATAAGTGTGTGTGTGTGTGTGTGTGTGTGTGTGTGTGTGTGTGTGTGTGTGTGTGTGTGTGTGTGTGTGTGTGTGTGTCCTTGTGTCTTTGTGTGTGTATCTGTGTATCTTTGTGTGTGTGTGTGGGGGGGGTGTTTACCTATGTGGTCCAGTCACCTATGACAATCACTTTCTGTGTGTAACTTTGTGTGTGTGTGTGTGTGTGTGTGGGGGGGGGGGGTTACACTCTTTCTGTGTGTAACTTTGTGTGTTTGTGTGTGTGTGTGTGTGTGTGTGTGTGTGTGTGTGTGTGTGCTTGTGTGTGTATGTGTGTGTGGGGGGGCAAGGGTTATGTGGTCCAGTCACCTGACAATCTCTTCCTGTGTGTAACTTTGTGTGTTTGTGTGTGGAGGGGGGGTGGTTGCTGGATTATGTGGTCCAGTCACCTATGACAATCTCTGTCTGTGTGTAACTTTGTGTGGAGTTAAATAGCTGGATGGCCCTGGGGACAAAGGGCCTTCGTTATAGCCTGTCTGTCTTGCAGGGCATGGTGAGGCATCTGTAGCTGAACAGGCTCCTCTGGTTGCCAAAGACTGAGTGTAAGGGGATGGTTTTGTGGAACTGGCCTTGCCCCAGGGCAGACACCTGACATGATGTTTAGTTTAGTTTAGTTTGTGAGTGTGTGTTTGTGTGTGTGTGTACTTGTTAGTTCATCTTTATATATATATAAAAAAAACGAACCCCTCTTTGCAATTGCACTTGTTGTTCTGTATACGTATCTCCTCTGCACTTTGTATTTGCTTGTGAAGGGCAATTCCATGCAAACGTCAACCAGACCATGAAACAAGAAATTGTCTTTCAATTGAAATATACAATATCTAACATGACACCAAGGCCTCTATATTACAGAGGTACTAATGTTGAATCGGTGTGTCATATATGGGTCCCTCCATACTCACTTTTTTAGCTTAAATGGTCAAAAAAGGGTCATTTTACTGTGATTTTGCCCAATTCTGTACTTTCACGACAGCTGACATTTAGGCTATGCTAAAATCCATAAAATAGCAAAACACCACCCATCTCAATTCTTATTTAGGAACTTAAGAGATAGTTCTAACTTGTATACATAGTTGTTAAATATGATCAAAGGGTTATCATGGATTTCTCGAGCAGATAAAATGTGGATTTCAGACGCGTCACATCCATAACGAAATTTTGTCACATCCATAACGCTGATTTTTCTTCCCCTGGGTCTGCATGAAATACACAACATTTAAAACAAAGGTATTTTCATGTTCAACTAAGACTCTTTTATCAAATGAATATCTACATTTGGATATTATGTTAACAGTTTCACAGATTTTGATGAATATGTGTTGTCACCTGAAAAACGGGGTATTTTTTCTGTCACATCCGTAACGCATGTCTTTTTTGGCATTTTCTTGGGCTCTACATGTACTATGGGAATTATTTTTCCCCCATCACTTCTCCAATATGGGAGGTCTTTAAAACATACAACACTTCTTGTAATACTGGGAAAGAATAAAAACTAGCTCAGTCAGTAGTTGCCATTTTGAGTCCAAATGTCACATCCATAACGCTGGAATTGTCCTGATGTTGGCTTGATTATGTCCTCTTTTGAAAGCGTCTGCCAAATGCAATGTAATGTAATGTAATGTAATGTTTTGTCCTGGGCCCAGCCTAAACGCTCGGCAGCCCTGAACATCGATGCTGATTTCACTGCTGACTGAATCGTGACTGTGATGTTTTCAAGCTCCATAAGATAGAGAGTAGATGTCTTTGCCTGATGAAGACCTGAAGCTCAAAACATTGCGCTTTATTAAATAATTCATACTGTAGTAGACAAGCAGTGTCACAGACTTTATTTCTTCTTCACTAATGTGATGGATCATGACGAGTTGTTTGCAAAGTTTTAAAATGTTGTTGAAGTGTGTCCAGTTGTCATCACATTTGAGCAGCGTGATCAGCGGTGATCATGAGAGCAGTGCCAGATATCAAATCCTTGTCATGGCCATGAAGGCATTTCACCTGCTGTGGACAATAATGTGCAGGGGTGCCGACACGAGGGGACAAAGGGGATAGTTGTCCCGGGCCCACGGAGAGATGGGGCCCAGAATTGGTTCCTCATTACATTGCATCTATTGGGCAGGGGGACCCTTTCAGATGAATTTGTCCCGGGCCCGGACAAAGCTGTCAGCGACCCTGATAGTGTGTATCAGATATGCTATGGGTATGAAGGCCTTTCACCTGCTGGGTGTGGACAATAGTGTGTATCAGATATGTTCTGTGCATGAAGGCATTTCACCTGCTGTGTGTGTGTGTGTGTGTGTGTGTGTGTGTGTGTGTGTGTGTGTGTGTGTGTGTGTGTGTGTGTGTGTGTGTGTGTGTGTGTGTGTGTGGGGGGGGGGGGGGGGGGTTACGTATGTGGTCCAGTCACCTATGACAATCATGAAGGCATTTCACCTACTGGGTGTGGACAATAGTGTGTAGCAGATATATTATGGTCATGAAGGCCTTTCACCTGCTGTGAGGAGATTTACAGTGAGCACTGGTGCGTGTGTGCATGCATGCGTGCGTGCGTGCGTGCGTGCGTGCGTACGTGCGTGCGTGCGTGCGTGTGCGTGTGTGTGCGTGCGTGTGATGTGTGATGGAAGGCTGATGCTGTACTCAATCTTTGCTATATTTGCTGTTTACTGCAATGTGTAATATTGTGTATTACTGTAGGTCTGAGTGTATGTTTTGTATTTGTGTATGTAAGCTGGGTGAGCGTGGGTGTGTGTGTGGGGGTACATGGGAAATGTTCATGATAGCTGCCATGATACACACATGTTGTGTTACTTGCCGTGGTGTTTATTAAGACTTTTCCTTATTACACTGTGTAATATAACTGATGACGTCCATACATCATCACATTACAGTAGCCTAAGACAAGCATTGAAGATACTGTGTGTGTGTGTGTGTGTGTGTGTGTGTGTGTGTGTGTGTGTGTGTGTGTGTGTGTGTGTGTGTGTGTGTGTGTGTGTGTGTGTGTGTGTGTGTGTGTGTGTGTGTGTGTGTGTGTGTTTTTTCTGTTTAGTCTAATAGTTAAAATAGCAACATGTTTCAGCCAAAGTAGGCCTACATTTAAGTGGCTATTTAAGGAGTATGTATGTGCGTTGGTGTTAGTAAAGTGACCTTGTTGATTATTAAGTAGCCCAGCATTGTGTGTGTGTTAGAGAGAGAGAGAGAGAGAGAGAGAGAGAGAGAGAGAGAGAGAGAGAGAGAGATTATGAGAGAGAGAGAGAGAGAGTGTTTATGTAGGCTTACATTTAAGTGGTTACTTAAGGAGTGTGCAGTGTGTTGGTGTTACTAAAGCCATAGTGAGCTTGTTGATTATCGAGTAGCCTACAGCATGTTGATTATCAAGTAGCCCACAGCATGTTGATTATCAAGTAGCCTACAGTATGTTGATTATACAGTAGCCTACAGTATGTTGATTATCAAGTAGCCTACAGTATGTTGATTATAAAGTAGCCTACAATATGCTGAGCTTGTTTTCATGTTCACGCTGCCCTCATGTTATCAGGCTTGTGATATCTGCGTCATAATAGAGGTGCCATAAAACTATAAAGGACTCCTCTATTCTAGTGCTAGGACCAACATGTTTCAGCCAAAGCAGGCCTACATTTAAATAGTTATTAAGGAGTATGTAGTATGTTGGTGTTAGTAAAGCCATAGTACCTCCAGTGGCACGCTGTAATAGTCATTGAAATGTAGCTATGATAGAGATATAACACACTATGACACAACACAGGCCCTTTAGTAATGCACCACGACTTGGTCATTACCATACTGGTAGTAACAACAAATTTATAAAGCCGCGTCTTAAGGGGTAAAGTAGTCTACAGCTTGTTGAGCTAGTCGTTAGTGTTCACTCTGCCCTCATGTTATCAGGCTTGTGGTATCTGCGTCATAATAGAGGTGCCATAAAACTATAAAGGACTCCTCTATTCTAGTGCTAGGACCAGCGGTCCAGTTGTAAAATCAAACCAGGGGGGGATGGTCAGAGATGGAATGTGATGTGGGTAGTTTTGGGGGTTTCTCCCACCGTGGCAATTTTGAAAATGTAGTTGTTAAAAGTGCAATGTTAACACAATATGTGAAGAAGGGAGGCCTGTTTTATAGGGGGATGACTTTTGACCTTTTTCTTTTAGGGGGCTAAAATTAGACCATATGCATTGGGATGCCTCCCCCATACCCCTACAACTCAAGCCCTGGCTAGGAGAGTCCAAATGTGAGCTTTGTTTGGTAGCTTGAGGCTCTGGCTATATAAAATGGCATCTGGCTAAAATGGCCGTTAGACCTTGACTTTGGAAAGGCACTCTGATTGGACACAGCACAGTGGAGTATGTTGTCTGTCTGGTTTTGAGGCTCTGCCCGTATGTGATGTCAGGACATTGGAGGCAGCCCTCAGGAGGCTGTGCACAGTATTCCTTTAACTACAAAAATGGATAATAAAGATATACTCTATATCATATCAATCACTCAGTGGGGTGGGGTATTGTAATTTCTTAACTGAAAAATGATTTTAAATGTGAAAAGGATTTATATTCGGAATCGCCACCATCAGGAAGGAAATGAGTACAGAAAAAGCAGAGAATATTAATGTGTTTACCTTAAAAGAAAATGAGAAAATAGGAAAATAGGAAATATTGTTTTTACCAGTGTCTTGTCAATATGACCTACCCTACATGACCTGCCAGGTTGGTGGGGGGAGTAATTAACCAGTGCTCTCCCCCGTCCTCCTCCATGACTGAGGGGGGGAGTAATTAACCAGTGCTCTCCCCCGTCCTCCTCCATGACTGGTGGGGGGGAGTAATTAACCAGTGCTCTCCCCCATCCTCCTCCATGACTGAGGTACCCTGAGCATGGGGATGGGGGGGGGAGTAATTAACCAGTGCTCTCCCCCGTCCTCCATGACTGAGGTACCCTGCGCATGGTACCGTCCCGTCGCACTGCCCCTTTGGGGTGCCACTGAGGGCTGCCCCCTTGCACGGGTGAGGCATAAATGCAATTTTGTTGTGTGCCGTGTGCAGTGATCACTTGTGTTCTGTGGAGTGCTGTGTCACAATGACAATGGGAGTTGTAGTTTCCCAATTGGGCTTTCACTGTCACGCTTTCATGTATGCATGCACGTATGCCTGTATAGGCCTGTGTTATCTGGGCTACTAGTCCAAGCTCCTGTTTTTTGTTTGTCAGTTGTGCAATATTCTTGTGATGTGATGTGTGTGTCCTGTTTTAAACGAGTCTTGTTCAGGTATGCAAAAATAATTTCAGTGTGAACTGACAATACGTACTGACAATCGTATTGTATCGTATCGTATCGTATCGTATCGTATCGTATCGTATCGTATCGTATCGTATCGTATCATATTGTATCGTATCGTATCGTACATGCAACATTGAGAGGCCCCTGGACCTGCATGGAGGCAGCATTCAGCCTCATGAGATTTGAGTGATTTGAGTATTTTCAATTAAAAGTGTAGGTATAATAGAGCTGAATAAAATATATTCCAATGCAAGATGAGGGTCTTACCTTTTAAATTATTTCACATTTTTATGTGTTTTGCAGGCTAGATAGGTTTTTATATGTTGAGGGCACCTTTTTACGGGATGATCAAGTCCGAGCTTGTGTCCCATGCCCAATTACAAGTCCAAGGGACTATGAACGGCAGAAGTGTCCACTCCCCTGAGTCAGGCTTGGAACTGACCGCATACATACCTTGATGATATGGCTATATGTAGTGTTATACTGTATTATACCTTGATGATATGGCTATATGTAGTGTTATACTGTATTATACCTTGATGATATGGCTATATTTAGTGCTATACTGTATTGTGCTTGATGATATGATATGGCTATATGTAATGTTATATTATACCTTGATGTAATGTTATACGGTATGTTATGTTTGGCCGCATTGTCAGGATTGTTCCACACTGAGAGCATGTGGCACCTGCATCATGATTAGGGGGGTGCCATAAATCTGAAGAAATCCTTTATGATGCTGAGACAGAGGCCTGGCCACACAGGGCAGAGCTCACACGTAAACTGTAGCCGGCAGCTTGATTCATTCATGACTGGCAAAGAGTATACCATAGTTAAACCATATTTAAACCATGGTTATACTGTATGCTGTATGCTGTTGTCATTGGTTGTAAGTCACCTTGTACAAAAGCATCTGTCAAGTGTAATGTAATGTGGCATCTGCATCAAAACTGAGTGATTTGAGTATTTTCAATTAAAAGTGTAGGTATATTAGAACTGAATGAATATAGGCCTATTCTAATGCAAGATGAGGGTCTTACCTTTTAAATTATTTATTTTTTATGTGATATGCAAGCTTAGATATGTAGGTTTCTATAGGTTGAGGGCACCTTTTTTACAGGGTGATCAAGCCTAAGCTTGTGTCCTGCCCAATTACAAGTCCAAGCTTGTGTCCCATGCCCAATTACAAGTCCAAGGGACTATGAACAGCAGAGGTGTCCACTCCCCTGAGTCAGGCTTGGAACTGAACGCATACATACCTTGATGATATGACTATAGGTAGTGTTATACTGTATTATGCTTGATGATATGGCTATATGTAGCATTCTACTGTATTATACCTTGATGATATGACTATATGTAGTGTTATACTGTGTTATACCTTGATGATATGGTGGGCTAGGCAGTGTTATACTGTATTATGCTTGATTACATGACTATGTAGTGTTATGTTAATGCCTCATTATCAGGCTTGTATTTTGCTTGATGATATGACTATATGCAGTGTTAAACTGTATTATACTTTGATGATATGGCTATATGTAGTGTTATACTGTATTTTGCTTGATGATATGGCTATAGGCATTGTTATACTGTATTATACCTTGATGATATGGCTATAGGTAGTGTTATACTGTATTAAACCTTGATGATATGACTGTATGTAGTGTTATACTGTATTATACCTTGATGATATGGCTATATGCAGTATTAAACTGTATTATACCTTGAGGATTTGGCTATATGCAGTATTAGGCCTCATTGTCAGGCTTGGAACTAACCGCATACTTGATGATATGGCTATAGGTAGTGTTATACTGTATTGTGCTTGATGATTTGACTATATGTAGTGTTAAACTGTATTATACCTTGATGATATGGCTATATGTAGTGTTATACTGTATTTTGCTTGATATTATGACTATAGGTAGTGTTATACTGTATTTTGCTTGATGATATGGCTACGTGTTATACTGTATTATACCTTGATGTAGTGTTATACGGTATGTTATGTTATGTCTCATTATGAGACTTGTTCCACACTGAGAGCATGTGGCACCTGTATCATGATAAGGGTGCCATAAATGTGAAGAAATCCTTTATGGTGCTGAGACAGAGGCCTGGTCTTTAAGACACAGGACAGAGCTCACACAGGAACTGTAGCCGGCAGCTTGATTCATTCATGGCTTATGGCAAAGAGTATACCATAGTTAAATCATATTTAAACCATGGTAATGTACTGTATGCTGTATGCTGTTGTCCTTGGTTGTAAGTCGCTTTGTACAAAAGCATCTGTCAAGTGTAATGTAATGTGGCATCTGCATCATGATTAGGTTGCCATAAATGTGAAGAAATCCTTTATGGTGCTGAGACAGAGGCCTAGCATTTAAGACACAGGACATGACATGACTCACGGAAACTGTAGCTGGTGTCTTGGTGCATTGGCCATATTAAATGGGGTCTTGGTAAAATGGCTGTGAATGACGGACAGTAGAAAGATAATCTTATTTTATAGACCACAGTTCAGTTCTGACTTTATAGTCAGACATCTCATGAGAGGAAGGAGATGTGGTAAAGCAGTACTCTCCTAACGCGTCTCTCACCAGATGGATGAGAGCCTTGCTCCACCAACATCCATCTGCAGCATTTTGATGTAATAGTGATGTGTCGGTCGCGAACCGTTTGGCTCTAAGAACCGGCTATTTGAAGTGAACGACGGGAACCGGCTTCCCAATGGGAGCAGTTATAGGATTTTTTTGGGAGCCATTTTTTTTTTTTGTCCTTCTCTCCCCCTTCCTCTCATTGCGTGTATCCTCTAAAAGAGCCAGTGGTCACAGAGCAGGTGTTACAGAGATACAGTCAGAGCGATCAGAAATGCATAGTAGCTATTAATACCTTTTTAATTTACTTTGCATTTGGGTATGTTCGGTTGGGTCATGATTAACGACTGATTATGACAAAAGTGTTGTTCAAAAAGGCTTTTACACACTATACACAGAGTGCTTCACAATGTCAATAATGAATCACAATGTTGTAAAATAAAATTAAAACTTTTATTTCATTAATTGTATAGGGAGCCGTTTGGGAGCGGAAAGAGACGGCTCTCCATAGTAAGAAGAGCCTATAGAACCGCATCTCAAAGAGGAGCCGAAAATCCC
>NW_026945610.1:449962-509962 GCF_034702125.1 Engraulis encrasicolus | reverse complement strand
CAAAAGCTCAAAAGTCCTATGGTGTGATGGTAAAAGTCCTATGGTGTGATGGTAAAAGTCCTATGGTGTGACACTTTGGAGTATCACACCAAAGGACAAACAGGTCACACCAATGGACTAGATATTTGAGAAATAGCTTTTAAAACAACTGGTAGTACATATTTTTTTTGTTTTGTTGTTTGACTAGATAAATATTGTGTATTCAAATTACTTATTCCTTTATTGGCCTTTGGAATTTATACTTTGATGCATTGTTGATGAATATTTGCTGTTGATTTTAGATACTGTCAAATGATATAAAATGTCATTAATGGTGCTTTGAAACCATAAAATATAACGGTAACCGTGAAGGAAAGATCAGTAAGAGAGTATATAGAGGAGTATAGATGAATAAAGTATGCTGTGGAGAGCTCAATATACAGCATAAATGTGCTGTCCAGCTTGAGATAAGGTAAGCGTACCCATTAAGCCCATGTACCCTTTAAGCCCACTTTCAACTTTGAGGTCAATTTAAAGAAAGGGAAAAGGTGAATTTTGTTGTTCATCACCCTATCCAATTAAAGGGTTTAGTAACTGACAAAATGTTTTTTATGGCAAACAAATCACATTTTTTATCGTCGAGTTATTCCCGTCCAAGTGAATCCAGTCTCAGGACTACTGACAAGAAGTTGCCTCAAAACTTTGCTGTTTTGGGACATGTCAGAAATCATAGAATATCAGCTAGTTGAAGTCAAATGTTTTGAAAATACTTTCATATTTTGTAAACTAAGAGGTACATGTAATGATTTTTATATATATACATGCAGTGTTTTACTAAATTATAGCATTTCCCTTCAAATGGAAAGATGTGTTTTATGAGCGAGCACACGCCGATATTTTCTTGATACAACCACACACCATCTTTATCTTACTCTACCGTAAGACTTAAGGTGGTTAGGTATGAATTCTAAGCATATTCCAGTTTGTTTGGCATTGGTCTTTAAAGAAATGCATCATGAAATGTTTTGTGGAGTTGATTATTTCCATAAAATAGCTTTTTGTATAGGCGGGCTTAATGGGTACAAGGTGGGCTTAAATGGTACACCCCATTGAAATGCATGCAAGTTTGCATGCATGCTTATGAAAAATGCCTTTGAGGGACATAAAAAGTGCTGTACAATCCCAAATTGTTGGTTTAAAAGGCGTAATGTAATGAACTAACAATAATCAATAAGAAAAAATACATTTCTCTGTTTGGATGAAGAATTTTATGAAGTATATGAAGTAAAAGATGCCGTAATATTTAATTAGGTTTTATGCACTATTTTTTGAGCAAATCTTACATCTTTGGTCTGAAACCATTTATGCCATGTAAGCTCCACTGTTTAAACTCAATTCACACACCACAGGTATTTTGATAGAGAAATAACTATATGAGCTTATTTGGAACACAAGTGGGCTTAAATGGTACCAATGGTACCATTTAAGCCCATTCAGACTTTTCACTTTTCTCGTAAAAAATCTTCATATTGTACTTTGAAATATCCATCAACTCAGTGACAAACATTGAGAAGAGAGGTAAATCTTACTATTTAACAAAATATTTCACAAAAAAATTATGTGAAGATGATTGAAAAATAAAGAAATTTAGATTTTGGTGGGCTTAATGGGTACGCTTACCTTACCAAACAGGCACTGGCCACTACACACTACAGGTTCAATGGTGTGACATTCATAGCATACCTACAAAAGTGTGATGGTCACGCCAAGGTCACACTTCAGTATGAGTCTTATGAGCTCTGCAGGTTACATTCAATGGCCGCATGGCTGTCATTAAGAGTTACAATAGGCTGATAATCAACGATTCAAAGACTTATAAGTGTAAAGTGTAGGTCCATATTGACTACAACATTATATTATTTTCAAAAGACAAAATAATCATGTTGATATATTTGTTTCTGGCTCAGTTTTGCATTTCTGTCCTTTAGCGTGACATGAATGTCCTACGGTGTGACATGTTTTAAACGCTCAAATATTTGTTTGAGCTAAACAATATGTTTGATAAACACTGAATATTGCATAAGGGAAGAACAAATTATCGTCCCTGAAAAGTTAGTATAAATTCGGACAATTTTGAACATTTAACCCTATCCAGACTGGGGGGGGGCTAAAAGTGCCCGCACCAACTTTGATGTAGTATAATTCCTTAACGACTTAAACTATGACTACGAAACTTGGTGACTTTTCCTAACATTTAGTTGGCTACAGTTTAGTACCAAAAGATTATGTTTATCATTTTTGCCGTTGCCATGGCAACGGTTTTCTGACAGGTATGTCTGACCGAAAATCACTGATCTAAGTCTCATTATTGTTCCTTTTTCATATTTTTTTGTTATTTCCATTAGCATCAGACAGCTTTGTGAGCATTAAAGTGGTCTGAAGCATATAATCATTAAGATTTAAGTGCATTACCTAAATTTGATGGAAAATACATTATGGTGATATTTTGGGTATTATAAACAGATGATGTCATAATGACGTCATAATACCAGATAATGACACAAAAAGTATGTCATTCATAGATGTCCATAATATGTAGATCATTTCCCCAAAGTTTGGTGGTCATACTGTATTCCGTTCATGAGTTATGGGGGAGGGGGGGTCAAAAGAGCCCCCCCCCAGGCCCAGGAATGACAAGAAAGCCCAGTCTGAATAGGGTTAAAAGAAAGATATCCCTGTTTTTCCTCGAAGGTTTCTAATAATCTCACATCTAATGGGAAAAAAAATACTTAAATGGTAATTTCTCATTAAATTAAGACTCTAAAAAATTGCAATAAATATGAAGAGTGTAACAATGTTCATAAAACTCCATCAAGCCATTTCTACATTACTTAATATATTTATTTCTTAACATCACACCAAAGGACATATTTTCAGCAAATTGCTTTATCAACGTAAATAAATAATCAATGTATAGACCAACATTGTGACCACTTGGATTTTTTGAAAGATTAATTGCTGCACTACGTAGACATATACTTTTTCCCCTCATAAATAATGTTTTGTGAAAAAAAAGGTTTTTGATGCCTATCCGTCATCTACCCATGTCTTCATACCTTAATATTCCTCCATGTTTCTTGTGCTGTTGTTCCCGACTGTCAAACCGGGCTTAAACAACGCACAGTGTAGCCTTCCAGACTGCAAAGCATGTCCCTTGCCCGTTTCGCCTGGCGTCTGTTTGTATTTTAAACAACTCAATATTAAACGAAATGAAAGGAAGTCGTAGCCCCTTCTGTGGTTACCGCATCTGTGTGCGCTTTTTAGAGGATAGGCCTACTATAAGAAAATATTCCAGAAGAGGTGTTATTCCACATCCATAAACGAGGACAGGCGAACTTGGCAATTACTTTTGCTATCTAAAATTTGTGCATCAATTTGGAAGGTGACCTCCACAGATTGGCCCATATGATATGAAGAAAGAGCCTTTCAGATCAAAGACGGAAATATTTTGCTCTCGTGTAGCTTACATTTGTGCCCTTCCAAAACACTGTGCTGGGTGTTTCTGCATGGTCAATATAGGCTATGCCATTCCTCAGATCAGTAAATCTGTTCTTTCCATAGCCTGCATGCATGGACCACTTAATAGGCCTAACAATTCTAATTATTAAGCACTATATTATATTATAGCCTATTATATTATATTATATTATATTATATTATATTGTATTGTATTGTATTGTATTATATTATATTATATTATATTATGTTATATTAGCCAACATTACATTATTACAGCCTATTATATAATTCATTAAAGCTGCTATGATGGTTAAGAAAATTATGGCTAGTGAAAAGGCCCAATGGCTAGTGAGTCAGGAAAACCTGGCACTCCACAGAAGAGCAACGCCAGACTACCGTAGTGGAGCCAATCCTTTGGCGGAAGTACGTAGGATGGCTCGCGAGGCTAGTACAGTTCACCTCGAGGGGCTCAAACGTGTGAACTTTTAGTGAATGCTCCAGTTTGGCATGGCAGGCACATGCACAGTACCACGGACATAAAGCTGTAGGATGGCAGGCACAGGTATCACTGAGGTAAAGGGATGGCAGGCACAGGTATTACATTACATTAAGCTGACGCTTTTATCCAGAGCAACTTACATTTACTATTTCTCAGGGTATTGGTTACAGTCCCTGGAGCAATGTGGGGTTAGGTGCCTTGCTCAAGGGCACTTCAGCCATGGATGTAGGTGTAGGGAGAGGTCAGGTGGGATTCAAACCTATATCCCCCACATTGAAAGACCAACTCCTTAACACGGCTGTCCCCATACCGTATGCTTAAGTTCTAGGATGGCAAGCACAGGTATGAGCTAAATCTCTAGAATGGCAGGTACAGGTATCATACCACTGGGATAAAGCTCTAGGAGGGCAGGTACAGGTACTGTATACAGTTTTACAGATTTTGGACCGTGCTGATGCCGCTGTCGTCGTGCTAGTTAAACCACATTTGTGTCGGGTGCTAAACATGGCCATGGAATGGCTTGCTGAACAAGAATGATATTTGCTGTGTCGAACCACCCCACCCCTGGTGCCTGTCTCCATCGAGGGGGAGACAGTGGAGACAGTCTCCACATACAAGTACCTGGGTGTTCACCTGGACTCTAAACTGGACTGGTCTGCAAACTCACATGCACTGTACAAGAAAGGACAGAGCAGACTCTACTTTCTGAGAAAGCTGAGGTCTTTCAATGTCTGCAACAGACTCCTGCAGATGTTCTACCAGTCTGCCATGGCCAGTGTGCTCTCCTATGCTGTGGCATGCTGGGGTGGCAGCATTAGGAAGAGAGATGCTGGACGGCTTGACAGGCTGGTGAGGAAAGCAGGATCTGTTGTCGGCACAGAACTGGACGCCCTCACAACCACTGCTGACAAGAGGACACTTAGCAGATTGGACTCTATTTTGGACAACTACAAGCACCCCCTCTACCCAGTCTTCGACAACCAGAGAAGCCTGTTCAGCTACGGACTGCGCGCCATCTCCTGCAAGACAGACAGGCTGCGGAAGTCATTTGTACCCAGGTCCATCCAGCTATTCAACATTGCACAGAAGGACACACAAAGAGAGATTGTCATAGGGGACTGGACTGCATAACAAATCCGACTCCTGCACAATTTATTTACCTGGACTCTTAACCCTTTACCCTTTACCCTTCGACTCCTCTTCTCTGTACAGTGTGTGTGTGTGTGTGTGTGTGTGTGTGTGTGTGTGTGTGTGTGCGTGTGCGTGTGCGTGTGCGTGTGCGTGTGTGTGTGTGTGTGTAGAGACACAGTTGGCGAGTGTAACCACCCGGACTACTGATACTCCTGGACACTTTGTTTTGGCCACCCAGCACAGGTGACACTATGTACACTTTATTTTTGGTGTGTGTGTGTGTGTGTGTGTGTGTGTGTGTGAGTGTGTGTGTGTGTGTGTGTGTGTGTGTGTGTTTGTGTGTATGTGTATGTGTGGTGAGACAGGGGGGCGACTTGTGTTACCCCCCCCCCCCATTTCATCTCTTTTTCCAAGGAATACAATGGACACTGTACTAGGCAGAGAGACTATGGACACTCCTGGACACTTTATGGACACTTTGTCTTGGCTTCTATGTGCCACTCAGCTAAGGCACATGTGAACACTGTGGACACTTTATACTTTACACTTTATCTTTGGTGTGTGTGTGTGTGTGTGTGTGAGAGAGAGAGAGAGTGAGAGAGAGAGAGAGAGAGAGAGATGCCTTGGCAAATATATGTAACAGTGAGCTATATATGATGATTATTTTATGTGTAATATGTGTGTTACGTCTTGTGGGCAATGTCTTTATTTATGTATGTGTGTATGCTACTTGACACCTTAATTTCCCCCTGGGATCAATAAACGATACTCTACTCTACTCTACTCTACACGACGACAGCGGCATTGGCACGGTCCGAAATCTGTAAAACTCCAAAAAAATGAATCGAAGTGAATGGGACCGTAAAGTCCAGAATAGCTGTGAACTAGCCTGGATCAAAAGACGGAGGTGAAGAGATCTTCCATTCACATGGTGGTTCTGCATGGTCATGGACTTCTTAAAATGGAGACTGTTATACTGATTACATACTCACATCTACTCCAAACTCAATACCCTATAAGAGCCCATCTGAGAATCAAACTGGGTCTTAGTTGTTCTCTCTCCTTTGTCATCAGGGAACAAGAAATGGGATTGGAACAAGACACAGACAGCCAGGCCAAGATGCTAGATCTACCTCATATTTTTAAGGTAAGGGATTTGGGATTTTCCATCTGACTTGGCTTTTTTGCTTGGTCACTTCTGCTTCACTTTTGAAGTAAGTAACTTACATAAAAGAGAAGTTTGGCCAATTTCAACATGTAGTTGTATTGATCAAGCTACTCTTGAATTGTTAGTATCCGATGATACTGCATTTTGATGTTCAGCTCTTTCCGAGATCTTGGCCATTCCAGTGGGGGCATGTCCATCCAAAAGTTGCTGTTGTGTGGTAACAGTATCTGCTGATGTTGCATAATTGGCCAGAATTCTCTTTTAATCTTGTACTAATACAACCTACCAGTACTACATACAACATACTACAAGCTAGTACCTAGCCGTTGAGCATGCAAAACTTGATAGAAATTTGATTTTCATTGTCATTCATCATTTTATTGGAATATACACATATTTATAATAGACATATTTGGTATCTCTGGAGACTCGGAACTATTTATATATGGATGGTGAAATGATGTAATAAGTTCAAACCTCATCATTAAGGATACAGGCATAACATGCCTTCTTTATGAACACAGAGGGTAATTGTCCAATTTGTCTTTATGGGAAAAGAGTTCACACGTGTGAAGCATCATTGTTTTCAGAAATGTCTTTAAATACTTCTACTTTGAATGAATGTGTTGTGTCTATTGTTGTAGTACCAACACTAACGCACTCCAGTTTCAGGCTTTTTTAGTTTGGTGAAAAAATGGTGAGAACTAGCCAGGCTACGTCCTCCTAGCGCTTTTAGTCAGGCCATGAGCAATAGACATAGTTTCTGAGCTTTGGAAAGGTCGAGAACTCCACCCACTTTGGCAGAATTCAATGAACTTTGAGCAGCTCCAACAGCCCTGGGTAGAGGCGTGTTCTAGGCAGTGATGTGGTTTAAGCAGAGACATTTTATTGGGACTAAGACAATCTTGGGTTCATGCTTCAGCACAGCCTTTTCTTGCCTCAACCAGTAGCAAAATGAGGGAGGCGGGTCAACCATGCCGTTTGGGAAATGTCAATCATTATGCAAGGGGTCAGACCAAATCTCTACCAGAGATTTGGAAGTCGATGTCAATCAGGCAAAGTGAGAACTGCAGGGATTGATGCTTACCATGTGAACTTGTATTTTATCATAATGAATTGTGCCGATTTGAACAATTAATTTGTACATTGAAGTGAATACACTGTTGTAGGCACCCATAGCTAAAGTAGTAGTAGTCAAAATGCTTATAGTGAACACAAAACAAACAACTTGCCTTTGCAGCCACTTAGCACTGCACAGCAGCACATTTTCGGAATCTCTGAATTCAGTGTTGTTGTGTCCGTGTGTGTGTGTTAGGTGCTCGAGGAGAAGATCTTCACTTTTGTAAAGAATGAGCTGCAGAGATTTAAGCACAGCTTAAGTCCAGACTCCAAGGAAAACTTCAATAAAATATCCGAGGATGAGAGTGATGCCAGAGAAGGAGCTCTCAAGATGGCACTGCACTTCCTTCGCAAGATGGAGTACCAGGATCTTGCTGACGAATTGAATGAAAGTAAGAACTGTTAATTGCAATGACCGTTTGTGTGTGTGTGTGTGTGTGTGTGTGTGTGTGTGTGTGTGTGTGTGTGTGTGTGTGTGTGTGTGTGTGTGTGTGTGTGTGTGTGTGTGTGTGTGTGTGTGTGTGTGTGTGTGTGTGTGTGTGTGTGTACCCACCATTTCATGTCTTTATTTTTGTTATCGTTTTGTCTGGTCTGACAAAATGATGTTTCTTTTATTTTTCCTATAGATGAGTTGAACTTGGGTTGTCAGAATTACTTGAAAAGAAATCTTAAAAACAAGTACCAGCATGTGTTCGAAGGCATAGCCAAACATGGAAGTTCTGTTCTGCTGCAAAAGATCTACACAGATCTCTACATCACAGAGGGAGGAAGTGGGAAAGTCAATGAGGATCATGAAGTCAGACAGATTGAGTCCAAGTTCAAGAGTTTAGCTGGGCAGGACAAACCTATCAAGTGTGCCGACATCTTTAAACCCTTTAAACCCTCTCCTGATCAACACAAACCAAACAGAAGAGTTCTCACAAAGGGGGTGGCTGGCATTGGCAAAACTATCTCTGTGCACAAGTACATCCTAGACTGGGCCGAGGGAAACAACAACCAAGAGATCAATTTCATCTTCCCACTATACTTTAGGGAGCTCAACCACATGAGAAACAAGAAGTTCTCTTTGATGGACCTTCTTTACTGCTTCTTTCCAGAGCTTAAGCAGCTTACCGTTGACATCCAGAATAAATTCAGAGTGTTGTTTGTCTTTGATGGTCTGGATGAGTGTCGACTCCAACTAAACTTCCATGCAAATGAAAGTGTGCATGATATAAAAGTTGTCAAATCATTGGATGTACTCTTGACAAACCTACTGTTAGGTAATCTGTTCCCATCTGCTCTAATCTGGATAACCTCTCGACCAGCAGCAGTTGGCAAAATCCCTCCTCAGTGTATTGACCTGGTGACAGAAGTGCAAGGATTCAATGACTCCCAAAAGGAAGAGTACTTCAGGAAGAAGATCAATGATAATAGTCTTGCCAGCGGAATCATATCACACGTTAAATCATCAAGGATCCTCTACATCATGTGCCACATACCTGTGTTTTGCTGGATTGCTGCTACGGTTCTTGAGATTATTCTTTCTTCTGGACATACACAGATCCCAAAGACTTTGACAGAAATGTACACATTCTTCCTGATTTTTCAAACAAGACAGAAGAACATTAAATTTGACAATGTCCATGACCTTGAGCCACAATGGAACCATAAGCTGATCCTAAATCTCGGAAAGCTGGCCTACAAACAGTTAGAAAAGGGAAATCTGATCTTTTATGAAGACGACCTCAGGGAGTGTGGCATTGACGTCAAAGAGGCAGCAGTGTACTCAGGAGTATGCACCCAGATCTTCCGGGAAGAATCAGGGATCTTTCTGGGAACAGTGTTCTCCTTTGTGCACCTCAGTATCCAGGAGTATCTTGCCGCCCTGTATGCATTTCTGAAGATGGCATTTGGAAGGAAAGACGTAATATCAACAGCCCCTCAAAAAGCAGAGTCCATGATCCTCTTGCATAAGAGTGCTGTGGACAAAGCTTTGGATCATGAAGATGGACGCTTTGACCTTTTCCTTCGCTTCCTTCTTGGCCTCTCTCTGGACTCAAACCAGTCTCTCCTGCATGGTCTGATCAGTAGAGGACAGGTGGGCATCAAGGGGAAGATCAGGACTGCTCTTGGCCTAGCTGGCCATCAAGGTCAACTGGAGAAATGGCAGATGGACAATGACGAAACAATTAGGTACATTAAGGACAAGATAAAGGATGTTTCCTCATCAGAAAGAATGATCAACCTCTTCCACTGCTTGAATGAACTCAATGACCACTCCTTAGTGGAGGAGATCCAGAGGTTCTTGAATGCAGGCAACCTGTCTGAAGCCCAGCTTTCGCCTGGCCAATGGTCAGCTCTAGTGTTTGTGCTGCTGACATCAGACCAGAATCTGGATGTGTTTGACTTGAAGAAGTATGTCAGATCTGATGAAGCTCTCCTGAGATTGATGCCAGTAGTAGAGGAATCCCACACAACTCTGTAAGTAAAAAGTTGACAACTGACTGGTTTAACAAATCATTGTGTTAATTTCATTGGGCATAGCACTACTATGCATCCATTTTTATTAGTGCTTCTAGCATTCAGCTTCTGGCTGCTGTTTTCCTTCAGGGTTGATAGCTGTGGGCTCACTAAAATGAGTTGCAAAACATTTGCCTCCATGATCTGCAAGCAGTCATCAAAGCTGAGAAATCTGGATCTCAGTAGCAACCATATTGGAGATGGCGGAGTCAAGAGGCTGTGTAGTGGCCTGAAGAACCCAAACTGTTCACTGGAGACCCTGAGGTTAAACATTTTCACACACATTCATACTTAACCCTTTAAGCGCCAAAGTCGCAGAATTGCGCCGGTACGTCATCATGAACAAAAGCGCATGTAGATCAAACCAGCGGTCTTAATAGTGTTCATCCTCCCTACCAGTAGTTGGCAGACATTCTACCCTTTCAAACAAGACTACGATTGCGTCATTTTGTAGTTCACAGAGTCTTTGGTGAAGCAGTAAAAGACGCGACCTGTGACGCGACCACAAAATGCGGAAGTAGCCACTTTGCGTCTTTGACTCGAGGCGTGCGAGTTGGGTTTGTGTTGTTATCAGTGAACTATCAGCGAGCTATTTCATCATGGCTAGTGAGAAGTTGAATCGTGATGAAGTTCTGAGCATGTTATTTGCCTATTCTGACTCTGAAGGACAGTTTTTATCTCTGGAGGAGGATAATGATCGGACGAGCTCTCTTTGTTTACCATGGGAAACTTCCGAAGGCAGTGATGCCGACATGGGAAGCAAGGATGTTCTCTAAGCACACACACACATTGAAACTCATTCGGTGACTTTATCCGATCTCAAGTGAGTCGGTGGTAGTGGCGAATGCAGTCGTAGTGTCCATACAGTTATTGGTGGAGGAATTAGGGGTGAGAGAAGTGGGTCTGGTAATGTTAGCTTGGGCTCCCTCCATTCAGCCCCCGGTGATGCGGGTAGCCACCTATCCGGACGCAAACGCAATAATCCTGGGATCAGACAAACACTGTTCACCAAGCAGCACACACGCACTCATTCTGTCCCTCTTTCTGACTTCTACTGGGTGGATGGCAGCGGCGAACGTGGCCATATCTCCGTATGGAGAGGTTTTGGTAATAGAACGCACGGTGAAGAGAAGACGCATAGGCAACCCTAAAACATGTTTTAGACTCGTTGTTGACAATCAGACTGGTCACAGCGTTTTGACTGTCTTTGTACGTGTTACACAAATCAGTAAAACAGCAAATAAAGACGAAAGAGGTGGCGATATATTTCTCTCAAACGGGGGAGAGGGTGGAAGGGCGCTGCGCTCTCCACGCGAAGGGGCGGGGGTTGTGTTCCTAATCGGCTTCAGGTGTCAGGCTATAGCTTAGCCTAATTACGTTGGACATAATACTATGGACATAATACTTGTGATTTCATACCCATTATGTTGACCCTTTTCCCATTCTTTTTGTGAAATGTAAGTGACAAACTGTAGAAGTCACTGAGCTAGACTGTGCCATGATCAACCATTTTACTGCCTATACAGCGCCTGCTCCAAAGGCCATAGTAGGCTATACATATGTAAAAATAGGCATAAATATGAATTGAATATGTGTGTGCTGACCCTTTCTGTGAAAGTTTCACAAGCTAAAAAGGTACAGGTTACAGATACAAACATGTTCGGCCCTCCAGGCAAAAGTAGTAATTGTTGCATTATATATTTCAATATTATTGCATTATGTCATTGCAATATTACAATATATACTATATATATTCTGCCTAAAACTACTTATTTCCTTGACCATAGTGTATGTGCACTACGTGATAGTAATGGAATGTCAAATATTGCTAAATAAATTCAATAATCTATTGAAAATTATCAATATTTTCCAAAAAATATTAAAAATTCAAAATGGCCGCCACCATATGACGTCATAATATGCAAATTAGGTATGCATATTTACTTCCAAAATAATCTTGGGGTCATTCCCAATATTTGTGTAATTGACAGTCAAGCTCTATCTGTTACCACTGTCAAGCAACAGTCATTCGAATTTATCATGCCAACATTCAGCTTTTTTGAAAAATAAAGTGTGGCGCTTAAAGGGTTAATATTAAAACACACTGTGAATAAATTCACTATATCACCTTAACAATTTCACTGTATTACCTTATCAAATTGACCTGAAAGAACACACACACAGGAAACATTTAGGTAGCATTTAAAATCTGTGAGCAGATTTTATTGTTTAGCGGCCGGAGAAGTTACTGCGTGGGGACATGAAGTATTCCACTCAGTAAGTCCTGAAGTGTATACAAAAGGCAACCCTATTTAACCATTTCCCAGCCCCACAGTCCATGACATGATCTTCTTCTAACAAGTAAATACTAACGTCATCTTTCCTATCATGCATATGTAGGACTATATATGTGTAGCGCCCCCTACAATAGACTTCGTAGGTGTAGCGCCCCCTGCAGTAAAGACTACGCCACCCCTTGAATTTCACACTTTGAGAGCAAGGGGAACTCTGTCCCAAAAATCCACACAACAACGGTAATTAGGAAAAGTATAAAAATACAGGTTTTATTAAATACACATTAAATATTTATCAGAAGTGTTGCAACAGGTTAAACATAAATAAACAAATACATGGGGGAGAGTTTGGACAAAGACAAAGACACACTGGTTCCTACAATGCCCGGGTCGGCGCTAGCCTACTGGGCCGAACAGAGGGAACAGTCAGGGCCAGCCTCGTAATACACACGTGAAGGGAAATGACCCCTAAGGCAGAACACAAATAGTCCAAAGTATTTAGCACTGCAACCCCTGTTACACACGAGTGGGGCAAATAAACCCATAAGGTGGCACACAGTCAGGAGTCTCACACACAGACTCAGATAGATCTCACACACTACTACTACACGCTCAAGTGACTGTTTCAACAAGGAGGCTGCGTTTCCTGGACGCTCGATCATAAGGGGCCAGTAGGGCTGGACTAGTACCGGGAGCTAAAGGGGATCGGATCCAGTGTGAATTTGGGGGGGAACGACTAACAAGGGAAGAGGAAACAAACTAAACAAAAAAAAGGAATAGCCCCCCTCAGCCTGTGGTCTACCCCTTAGTTCAGTCAGCTATAACCTCTGGCCACTAGGACAGAGGGGGGGGGAGAAAATAACACACAAAAAAACCCCTCAGTTAGGCTACAATGTAGCAGCAGCAGTTAACACTTCACATTCACACAACACTCATACATTCTATAGAATTTCGGTTTAGAGAGAACAGCAGCTGAGCCGCGCAGCACAGAGTTCTAAACAGAAAACAACAAAACACACACAACCGCACATTAAGAATAGTACACAGGCAGTTCAGTACATTTCAAAAGCACCAGTTAATTTCAAGTATCAGTATAACTTTATTTTAAAGTTAGATAGTGCCCCATAAAGATAATTACCAATACCCCCAGAGGTAGTAAAACACAGTGACTAAGATAACAGTTTAAAATGCAACACAGTTGCTGGCGTTATTTAACATACCTGTGACTATCACGCCACACACATAGGCCTACAGGTGAATGGCTCCGTAGCCAACTCTGCTATCCCGACCACCACTGGCTAAGCAGAGAGAAAGGACAGGACATTACACCACTGAATAGACACACATACAAAATACGTAGGAGGCAACCAAACGGTAGCATACCTTCTTGTACACACTTGAGTACACACGGGTAACTGGGCCCCGGTCACCAGCTGCACCACTCAAGTAAACGTCGGACTACGCGGGCAAATGTAGGCTACATAGAAAGATACTGGGCATTACTAATCAAACACTCACGCAAGGTAAATCTACACTACATCACACAATGTTGACATACCTGATCATGAAAAAGCCCGTAATACAGCGGATGCTACAGCGTTTTGGGGCAGGCGCTCCTGGATACCCCTCCCTAGGCTGACCAAACAACGTAATATTAACCCCAAGTAATATACGAGATGAATAAAGACAGATAAAAAGCAGAAGGGGCTTCAAGCATACCTTGCCACGGAAAACGCCACCAAACACGCCGCCAGCCACACAGCTTCTGCGCTAGCCACCGAACAAGCTACCTGCTCAGGACCCCACAGGTGCCCCGAAGATGCCAGCGCCTAATTGCAGACCAATCACGTCAGCGTTTATGATAGCACATACCCAAGAGGAGGAGGATAGGGAAAAAAAACAAAAAGAACGAAAAACAACTATCCTGCTCTCGTTCCTACATGCTACAATCACCCCCTCCAATTGAATCGGCGGCCCGACGATCACAACTCACTCTTCTTCCCGAGGGCCCTCCTCTTGTGGGCCGTCTAATTCACTGGCTAGGACACTGCTCTGGGGTAGACGGTGGGGATTGGGATGGCAGCCAGCAGTGACCCTGGTCGTACGCCGCAGGCAGACGGGTGCATCCCCCAGCGCATCAGCTACATCCTCTGTAGACGGGGCTCTGGATGGCTCCAGCGAGCCGGGGAGCAAAGCTTCCTCTTGGTCTGTCTCAGGTGGAGGCATGGCCTCGGGGGCCGCTAGGTCTTCAGACGGGGGTTCCCCCGTTCCCAGGGCCGGGTCTCTAGTCGGAACTGGGTTCTCTTGAGGCCTCTCTCCGCTGTGCACCACCACCATGCCATCGGATGGATCCACGTCCATCGGGTCCGAGTTTCTTCCCCTGCATTCTCTACTGGCTGGCCTCACAGGGCGGTCACGCCCCTCAGTCACGGGCTGCCACCCCTCCGGCACGGCCCTGAGCTCGGTTCGATGGACCTGACGACATGGCCCTCCCCCCACGGGAGTCACAGTGTAGACAGTGCCTGCGCTACGTAGCACCTGGAATGTTTCTGCATGCCAATGGTCTTGAATCTTGTTCCGACCTTGGGGATGATTGCGCAGAAGTACCAGCTGGCCCTCCCGAAACCCGGCATCATTCAGTTGGTCGTTGTGGCCTTGATTCCGCCTTTGTGCTTGTTCAGCGGCGCGCTGCCTTACATGCTCCCGGGTCATAGTTATGCTTTGCTGGTGCTTCTGGATCCACTCTTCCAAGTTGTCATGCTCAGGAGCCGCGCTGTTGTTGCCGAGGAGAAAATCTACTGGCAGTCTGGGATGCTGCCCAAACATCAGAAAATACGGTGAATGGCCAGTGGTCTGGTGGGGGGTGGTGTTGTAGGCATAGGTGAGCTGGGGAAGGTGCTGAGGCCACCGACGCTTCTCTGCCACTGGTAACGTGCGTAACAGGCCATGTAGTGTTCTGTTGAATCTTTCACACTGACCATTCCCCTGTGGGTGGTACGGGGGTGTTCTGCTTTTCTGAATCCCATACATCTGACAGAGCTGTTTGATCACCAGGCTTTCGAAATTTCGCCCTTGGTCAGAGTGAATCCGGGCTGGCGGTCCGAACCTATGGAACCACTGCTGCACTAGGATGCGGGCTACAGTGGTTGCTTTCTGATCTTGGGTCGGAATGGCCTGAGCATACTTGGTGAAAACATCGGTGAGGACAAGCACATTCTCTCTGCCATCGCTGGCGGGGTCTAGAGTTGTGAAGTCCATGGCCAAAATCTCATTTGGCCGACTCGCTTGCAGCGTGCCCCAGTAGGCCCGCACTTTCGGTAGCACAGCCTTCCCCAGCACACACCTCTGGCACTTCAGGTACCACTTCTCCGCATCTCGCGCCATGTTTGGCCAAAAGCACCGGGCTCGCAGAAGTTCAACGGTCCTTTCCACTCCCTGATGGCCCTGGTCATCATGGACACTCCGCAACACCTCATCCTGTAAACACTGGGGCAGCAGCAGTTGGAGTACTTCAGGGCCGTGACTTGAGACGTGAGCTAGGCGGTACATCACTCCCTCACGGTTCACCAGCCGGTCCCATTGACGGAGCAGAACCCGACTGGCCCAAGGCAGCATCTTCCGTTCTTCAGTACGAGGCCACCGGCCTCTCTGATGGTGCTGACGGACTGGCCCGATGACAGGGTCAGCCTCCTGCAGGTGCTGCAGGTCTTGGGGCGTACGCCCTGGCAAAGCAGTCACTTCCTCGCAATGGCTCCCATCCCCCACAGCCTGGAACCTCTCTCCCAACACCCCCAGCGCTGGTACTGCTGTGCCGAAGGAGAACCGCTCCAAGTACTGCCTTGACAGGCTGTCAGCATTCTGATGGTTCCTGCCCGGGCGGTACTTGATGATGAAATTGAAGGAGGCCAGCTGTGAGGCCCACCGCTGCTCAAGTGCACCCAGCTTGGCCGTCTGCAAGTGGCTGAGCGGGTTGTTATCAGTTATGATGGTAAAGTGGTTCCCGAGCAGATACTCTCTGAATTTCTCTGTGACTGCCCACTTTAATGCGAGAAGCTCCAGCTTCATGGAGCTGTAGTTTTCCATGTTCTTCTCTGTGGGCTTAAGCCCGCGGCTAGCGAATGCCACTGGACGGATCTTCCCCCCCTGCTCCTGCGACAAGACGGCTCCAAGCCCGCCATGACTAGCGTCCACCTCGAGGATGAAGGGCTTCTGGAAGTCAGCATAGGCCAACACAGGCGCAGAGGTAAGTTTCTTCTTCAAGGCCTGAAATGCCTCCTCGCAGCTCTCATCCCATGCCTCGCCTAGAGGAACGGGTGGCGTCTTCCCCTTCCGTCGAGGCCCGCTGAGCTTCCCCACCAGTTGGTGTAGGGGGGCTGCAAGCTTGGAGAACCCCTCGACGAACCGGCGGTAATAACTCGCGAAGCCCAGGAAGGACCGGAGCTCAGCGAGATGACCTGGACGCCGCCATTCCTTCACAGCTTCAATTTTTGATGGATCAGTGGACACCCCCTCAGCCGAGACCACGTGCCCCAGGTAGTTCACCTCATGTTGAAAGAACTTGCATTTTGCCAGGTTAGCCTTCAGGCCCTGCTTCTCCAGTCTCCGGAAGACTTCCTCCAGTCGTTCAAGATGTTGCTCGACCGTGGCCGAGAAAACGATGACATCATCCAGGTACAGTAGGACGGATTGGTAGCGGCAATCTCCGAAGATGCGCTCCATGAGGCGTTGGAAGGTACTGGGTGCATTGCAGAGGCCGAACGCCATCCTATTGAATTCAAAAAGGCCAAATGGTGTGCAGAAAGCGGTCTTATGCTTATCTTTTTCTGCCACCGGAACTTGATGGTAACCACTAGCAAGGTCTAATGTGGAAAACCACTTGGCCCCTGACAATGCATCCAGTGACTCCTCTATCCTCGGGAGCGGGTAGGCATCACGTCGAGTCCTAGAATTGAGCTGTCGATAATCCACACAAAGTCTAAGACTACCGTCTTTTTTGGTCACAAGGACAATGGGGGAGGAGTAGGGGCTGGAACTTTCTCTAATCACCTGGTTGTCTAGAAGCTGTTGAATGTGCGCCTTCACCATCTCGTACTGGGAGGGCGGAATGCGGCGGTATGGCTGGCGAACTGGAGCATTGTCTAACAGGGGTACTTCATGGGCAATAAGGGAAGTGCAGCCTAGATCTGCATCACTCTGGGAAAATATACTGCTGTACTTATCCAGAAGGGATTGGGCTCGGGCAGCCTGCTGTTGGGTTAAGCCAACAAAGTCTTGCTCAGGGGCAGGGGTATTGGCGGGTGGGGACACCTCTTGAGTCGATACATAAGCGCAACATTCCTCCCAGGCAGGGTCTACAGTGATGGGTGTGCCTCGGACAGGCGTCGCCGTCACAGCCTGCACTGTTCCAATGACACGACGTGGGGGGAGCCATATGTCTGCTGCGCCGACATTCACTACTGGCGCGTAGAGGAGCCCCTTTCGAGCACAGACGAGGGTAGGTGACATCAAGAGTCCCTCTGGCAACTGCTCCTCCTCAAAGCTGGGTGGCTCCAGCAGGAAATCCACAGCTTCCAGCTGGGGACATGACACTGGAACCATGGTGAGCGTACCCGCCTTGAGACATGTCGACGCCTTCCCGTGGACTCTCACTCTGAAGGGCTTGGTGGCGTTGACGACGGCCTCGATCCTTTCACACTGCTTCAGAGCCTGCCGAGCCGCCGGGCCTGCCGATTCAATCAGAGGAGACTGAAAGAGCTGGGAACCTAACTGTTCAAAAAGAGCCTGGTAACACTCTACAAGTACATTCATCCCTAATATACCAGGTATGGCTGTCTTACGAAGAATAGACGCGGCATCTTCAGGGTCCTTGACTATCAACACCCCCCTCCCCGAAATGCACTGCCCCAGCACGACTATCTCCATTTCCACATAACCACTATACGGTATATCCAGCCCATTTGCTGCCTTCAAGCCTAACCAATTACACTCTTTCTTCTGCAAATGTGCAAAATGCTCATGGAAATAACTCTCTGTGATGGTGGTGACCATAGACCCAGTATCCACAAGGCAAGGAACAGCTACTCCCCCCATACTGACATTTAACACTGGACATTTTCCCACTAAGTGACTACGAGAAGGCAAACAAGGAGAGCCAGATACAGTCCCTCCCAGTGTATGGCTCTGTACACTGGGCGGCGCTAGTTTCCCGACATGCTGGTGGCGCTGACAGCCGGAGGTGGGGGCGGTGAGGACGTACTATCTACGGACGATGGAGGGTTGGGCCCACTAGTTAGGGAACGGGAGGCCTGACAGTAACGAGCGATGTGCCCGGGTTGTCCACATTTCAGACAAATTGGGCGGCCATCTGGTGTCCGCCTAAAGCGACCACCCTGATATGGCTGGGGAGCAGGGGTTGTAGTATTTGGTTGTCCCAAATGTTTCACCAGCATTTCTATCTGGGATTGTTGCTTCAGCACCAGGCCTTTCAATTCCGCTAATTCAGAGGTCTGTGTGAGCGTAACTTCACACTGAGATGTGTACTGGGCTTTACTGTTGTGCCTCACAGCCTCACGACGGCTATGATCACTTCCTGCCTGGCCCTCCTCCACCCACCTAGTGGCTTCCTGCCTGACCTCCAAGATCGTCCAACCCACGTTAGCCCGCACCAGCTTCTTAAGCTCTCTTCGCAGAGCGGGGTCGTGGACATTTTCACAGAATTGGTCCCTCAAGACTAAATCAGGATTAGCAATACAGTCATTTTTTGACAGTTTGACTTTCTCCATAAGTTCCATTAGAGCATGTGAAAATTCAAACAAAGACTCATTTTCTTTTTGCTTCCTATCAAAGAAACGCTGCTGCCAGAGCACATAAGATTTAGCACAACCAAAAACCTCTTTCAACACTTTGATTAGCTGTACAGGGTCTTCTCTAGTTGCAGTGGGTCGATACTTAATTTCATTTCGGGCTTCGCCCTCAAGGTGATCATACAAAAACAGGGCTTTTTCTTGATTGGACATGTATCTCGACCGGATGCAGCTCTCTGCCTCCTCCACCCATTCCTCAACTGTTAAAGACCCACCCACTGGGGCCCCAGAGAATTTCGGACAGCGCCTCTCTCTGGGAATGTACACTATTTGGTTGCGCTGCCCAGGCTGGGCATCGTCACCTCTGGCATTTGAGAGTCTTTGATTCTCGGCTTGAAGTCGCTCCAGTTCATCCCGCAGCTCCTGGAGTTCCGCCATCTTCTTGTCAGCTGCTGTTCTCTACTACCACACACACACACCAACACACACACACTGCTGCGCCAAAAAAACAAAAAACAAAACAAGGAACCCTATTGCAACACTTCACAGGAGTCGTCCTGCCTGACTACGCCAAAGTTGTAGCGCCCCCTACAATAGACTTCGTAGGTGTAGCGCCCCCTGCAGTAAAGACTACGCCACCCCTTGAATTTCACACTTTGAGAGCAAGGGGAACTCTGTCCCAAAAATCCACACAACAACGGTAATTAGGAAAAGTATAAAAATACAGGTTTTATTAAATACACATTAAATATTTATCAGAAGTGTTGCAACAGGTTAAACATAAATAAACAAATACATGGGGGAGAGTTTGGACAAAGACAAAGACACACTGGTTCCTACAATGCCCGGGTCGGCGCTAGCCTACTGGGCCGAACAGAGGGAACAGTCAGGGCCAGCCTCGTAATACACACGTGAAGGGAAATGACCCCTAAGGCAGAACACAAATAGTCCAAAGTATTTAGCACTGCAACCCCTGTTACACACGAGTGGGGCAAATAAACCCATAAGGTGGCACACAGTCAGGAGTCTCACACACAGACTCAGATAGATCTCACACACTACTACTACACGCTCAAGTGACTGTTTCAACAAGGAGGCTGCGTTTCCTGGACGCTCGATCATAAGGGGCCAGTAGGGCTGGACTAGTACCGGGAGCTAAAGGGGATCGGATCCAGTGTGAATTTGGGGGGGAACGACTAACAAGGGAAGAGGAAACAAACTAAACAAAAAAAAGGAATAGCCCCCCTCAGCCTGTGGTCTACCCCTTAGTTCAGTCAGCTATAACCTCTGGCCACTAGGACAGAGGGGGGGAGAAAATAACACACAAAAAACCCCTCAGTTGGGCTACAATGTAGCAGCAGCAGTTAACACTTCACATTCACACAACACTCATACATTCTATAGAATTTCGGTTTAGAGAGAACAGCAGCTGAGCCGCGCAGCACAGAGTTCTAAACAGAAAACAACAAAACACACACAACCGCACATTAAGAATAGTACACAGGCAGTTCAGTACATTTCAAAAGCACCAGTTAATTTCAAGTATCAGTATAACTTTATTTTAAAGTTAGATAGTGCCCCATAAAGATAATTACCAATACCCCCAGAGGTAGTAAAACACAGTGACTAAGATAAACAGTTTAAAATGCAACACAGTTGCTGGCGTTATTTAACATACCTGTGACTATCACGCCACACACATAGGCCTACAGGTGAATGGCTCCGTAGCCAACTCTGCTATCCCGACCACCACTGGCTAAGCAGAGAGAAAGGACAGGACATTACACCACTGAATAGACACACATACAAAATACGTAGGAGGCAACCAAACGGTAGCATACCTTCTTGTACACACTTGAGTACACACGGGCAACTGGGCCCCGGTCACCAGCTGCACCTCTCAAGTAAACGTCGGGCTACTCGGGCAAATGTAGGCTACATAGAAAGATAGTGGGCATTACTAATCAAACACTCACGCAAGGTAAATCTACACTACATCACACAATGTTGACATACCTGATCATGAGAAAGCCCGTAATACAGCGGATGCTACAGCGTTTTGGGGCAGGCGCTCCTGGATACCCCTCCCTAGGCTGACCAAACAACGTAATATTAACCCCAAGTAATATACGAGATGAATAAAGACAGATAAAAAGCAGAAGGGGCTTCAAGCATACCTTGCCACGGAAAACGCCACCAAACACGCCGCCAGCCACACAGCTTCTGAGCTAGCCACAGAACAAGCTACCTGCTCAGGACCCCACAGGTGCCCCGAAGATGCCAGCGCCTAATTGCTGACCAATCACATCAGAGTTTATGATAGCACATACCCAAGAGGAGGAGGATAGGGAAAAAAAACAAAAAGAACGAAAAACAACTATCCTGCTCTCGTTCCTACATGCTACACATGGGAGACATATATGGTCTGTCTGTCCCTTGTTCCGGCAATGGCGCCGTCTGTGATGTATAGCTTCCAGGAGAATAAACATACAAGGTCATAGTTCAGCGAAGTGGTAAACTCGTCTGGGACAACCTTGGGAGAGATGTCTCCTTCTGGTACAGATGTCACATAACTCAAAGACAGAGAGAGAGAGATAACTCAGTATAACCAGAAACACAGAAAGCTTATATTTTCAATAATACATGCAGAGAATTTCTTAACACACACCTCTTTATTTCTCAACATTCTCATGACAGTCCTTGAATCCATTATATACAATATGTCAGTGCTTCCAAAAGTTTTTCACATGACACACTCCTTGGAGCACTTCATGTTCATAGTAGGCATAGTTTTTTTTGTTCTCCCGTGCCGTCAGCCGGCGTTTTATTAACGGCTGATGATCAGCATTCAATGTAACGAGGATGGATTTCCTGTTGTGAAGGGTGCTTGCTGAATAATGCTCAGAAATTAAGCCTATATTAATTGTGATAAATATAAAAGATGACGAGATTGTTATCTATGAAACGTTGCCTGCAGAACGGAGGTCGCAGCTGTCAATCAATACAGTCAATCGCGCAAAGAAGAGAGAAGGAAGGGGAGAGACAGAAGTAGTTTTCCAACTTAGTCCTACAGCTTTCCAACTTGACTGCTCTGGTTTTATTCATGTTCAGTGTTCCTTGCCTGTTAAACGAAAGTGATTTGACGACACGTCCACGGTCACCAAGTGCTCTTATCCAGCCATAGCCAAATTTGCGCGAAAGAGAGTAGGATGGGAATGAAGGATGGAAATTAGGCTACTCCCTTGGTGTGGACAAGACAATGGTCTCTGGCATTGAGTGTTGTGGCATAGGCTAGTTGTGAATGATGGTTGCCGAATTGGGTTAAGCTCTTAGCAACAGTATCTCTGGTTATGCTTTGATGCTCTTTTCTCCATAAATATTAGATGACCTTTAGAATTTAAAAGCGTCTATTTTCACACCAATGCGTAACCAAGCCATCAATGAAAATGTGCACAAACGTCCATAACATGACAGCCAACACATTTTCACAAAAAAAATCTGTGATCGATTTGCGCATCTCAATTCGGATGGAAAATGTTGCCTTCTGCACGCGCACAAGTCAAACAACAATGTGGTGCTTGCGCGCCAGCAGGTGGACCACTTTAGAAAAAAGAAAAAAACAGGTCTTGGTGTAGGAGCCCTATAGTACTTGACGTAATGTAGATGACTGTCGTGAAGTGTTCATATTTATCTGGGCCTAGCACATTTTTAAAAATGTAGGCCTGTTGGTTATGTCAGATTAGGCCTGCATTTTCCCTCCTATGATCATGCGAGCAGACGCGCAATGAGAACATGGCGTTTCCTACATTCACATTTATTAGTTTTTTTCCTCACCTACAACTGTGTAGGCTACGTGCATAGTAAAGTACTGGGACTGATTGCTAGATTACTTTTTTTGTAGAAGGCCTACGTTGCCATTATTCTTTGCCATTTGATTTTTTTTTTCTTCCTGCATTTTTTTTCTTTTAAATTCCAAATCTTCTCCCGTACCCTTGCAATGATGTCGCGTACCCCCAGGGGTAAGCGTACCCTAGTTTGGGAAACACTGCAATATGTCAATGAATGTTGTTTACAATGTATATCATAATCTACAATGTTCATTTTTATTCTTGTATTCAAGCTATAACATAATTGAAAATATTTATTGTTTAGGTAGGCATAACCCTTTCCCTAAACGTATATAATTATTCCTCGAAAATGGCAAATACAATGTTAAAAATGCTTGAAAATCATTCTGAAAGATTATATATTCAAAGATGGCCTCTCAACGTAATTTAATTAATATTGCCGTGTTCTCAATTGTTATTGAATGTGTTACGCGTTGGTCCTGTTTTAAAAAACGTTCTGGTTGCTTTGTTTCAAGACGTTTTTGCAAGCTGGCAAGGTGGCTTGTGGAGAAACGAGAGAGTGTTCCGTGTTTCTTGTGGAAATGCGTCTCTGATTGGCTCACTCCTCCTGCTCTCAAAGAAACGCGTCTCTGATTGGCTCAGTCCTCCAGTTCTTGGAGAGAATGTAATGGGAAACAGAGTCGCCACTTCCCCGGGTGGTACTGCACTATAGGAGGCGTGCAGGCTCCATTCAGGGCTGTGCTCTTTCGACAGCGACTCCTAGGCGAGCTGCAGGCACGGAGCAACCGGAGTGAGCAGGCTTTATGTATGAGGCTTTGTGCTGTGTGTGTACCTGAGAGTAGCAACCAGCTGATAGCTAAGCTAAGCTATGTTTCGGGCCACCAGACGTCGCTTGTTTTGAAAACAAGCAGAAAAAAATTACTCGACATGTTTTTAGATAAATGGGTCGATATAAACCTTTGTGGGCAACGCCTTCTTTCGACGTGACGAAACACAGAAAGGCTTTCGTGATTCGCTCGTTTCTCTGCATTATTGATGTAAATTGGGAAATACCGGGAAACACAGCCAGGAGAGTTGACGCACCGCTATGAGAGCCTTGCAAGTGAGTTTAACTTGGGGTGACCGTCCGATCTTCGAAAGGAGTGAGTAAAACTGAGTTTTATCGGAAGTTGGCCTTTAAAAATCCTTTGTTTGCTGATATCATTTTTCGAGGCTGATTTCACTACCATGTCTCATGGTACCTCCACATTTCTTAGAACCCATTCGCACACCCACCTCAGCATGTTGTGACTGTGATGCAATATGTTTCAAGTGGATATTTTTGTGATTGGTTTCATTTGTCGTTATCTGTGAGCCACAATCATTTAGTGGCATGAAGTGAAAGCTTGACATGTTTCCAAATAACTTTAAAGGGGTAATCCGGTGTGAAAGGGGTTACGTAGTGTTAACTAGTTATGCTGAGGGATAACTTTTGCCACATACCTCACCCTCATAGGTCCCCTGAAAGCGCTAGTTAGCTGATGCTAACATAGTGTGTTTGCCATGGTTAATCCGGGCATCGAATTAGCCATCCTTATAAGCCTGTACTTTCCACCTATTTGCGGGCCTCAAAATTACTTAACTCATTGGCTGCCTTGGGCGGCGAATGATGTCATTTCGAATAGTGACGCCCCCTGCCATTGACGGCGTCCGCCGATAATTGCGTTTTTTACAGCCACGCCTTGAGGACGGTCTGACCTATGTTGTGTATAAATGTCACGCCTATTACATCCTGTAGGTGGCAGAAGTGTCCTTAGGAACAGTCAGGGTAGGGTATTAGCTCAGAGGAAGAGGAAATGTCAAGACAAAAACATCCATTTTTACTATTATAATCTCAAAAGTAGCATAGCAAAATTATTGAAAGTAAAGCACCTGTGACAGTAGTATACTTTCTTGCCCTCTGATTTTAACACAGGTCGGCTACTGAGTTCTGTGTCAGAGCCTCACAAAAAAAACTTCCTCTCATGAACTACAACTCCCCCCTTTTGCTATCTAGCTAGTAGGCATTGTAGCTAGCTTGCCCAAAATACACCATGTTCAACCAGAGATCTGTGTGGCAACCGTTTCATTTTGGATATGTGATCAGCCTACACAATATCAGGATGATGCGTACAAAAGATCATCTAACAGGAAAATACAACAGTATGGGACTGGTGGTGATGTGTAGTCACCTCAGTTGGGAATGCTTGGCTATAAAGTTTGCTACGCTAGCTAGCTAGCACGAAATCGCTAACAACTTACAACTAAGCCTAAATAAAGGAGCCTTGGTAAGTCAACTATTTTTACTCATTCTACAGTTGCTTTTTATGGATCTGTATAGTATGATCAGCTTACTGTATCATCAAAAAAAGACAGGGGGTTGCAGATTCTTGGAACAGAGTAGCCTTTGTGTCTGGTCAGATGCATTCAGCTCACATGAGAAAGCATTGCACTTAGCCTCAGACCAGCTAGCCTTCACCACTCCAATCGGCTTGTGAAATGTTGGATATGTGATCAGTACTTTATCAAAAGAAAATTCATTGAACATATGACAAGATCACTATAGCAGAAACATGATGACAGTAATCATCAATTTGCAAATTGTCCGCTCTGCCAAAGAAGCTGCAGTAATAAGCTAAGCTGGACTGCCTGCCTGCCTGCCTGCCTGCCTGCCTGCCTGCCTGCCTCCCCGCCTCCCCTTCACACACACACTGTATGGGGGGAAGAAACAAACCAGCTGTGATTTGTTCCCCAACAAGAGGACGACAGGCTAAACAGAGGGAGGACGATGAGACAGTATTTCTGTGAGTTCACGGAGTTACATGCACCCAGAGCTGTATGGCTCTATGGCTCTGCATGCACCGGCTGTCATGATCCATTGTGCGCGCCAGCAACAAACCAAAACACTCTTGTTTTCGAGCCCACCCCCGTTATATTTCAGTACATTATTAGGTTGAAAAGATCATACAAACGATCTTTTGTTCAGGCTACAGATGACAGAAGACTCTGTCCTAACAACTCCAAACCTATCAGATGCTATTACAATGTCAGTATGGGCAAAAAAGTTTGCAATTATAAATTATAGTTATACTTCAAATGGCGTTTTCTCAGCTTTTTGGCTAGAAAGGAGCATTTTGGCGAATTCCACTTATTTTCAACAGATGATTATGAAAGAACGGAAAGGGGTAGAGAAACACTGTTTTTTTCTGATGACAAATGAGAGTCTAATCTGTGTTTTGATAGGTATGGTGTTGACCTAGACACAGAATTCAATTTTCTGTGAGCCTCCAAAAAACACCCAAAATGCTGAAAAATCTCTGGCACTCAGAGTTACTCTTTTATGAAAATGGCTGGCAGCCAATGAGTTAAATGTTCATTCCATAGAGTCGCGGGGTTGTTGACATGTAACAACACCATTCTTACAGGGTGTCGCAAGCACTGATATCCAAGTGCAGAGATAGAATCAGCAAAAGAGATGTGTCCAGTGTGTCTACTCACTACTTTTCCGGTGTTACTGCACTCTAGGGGCACCAACGAGTGAATGCAGACTCCATTCTAATGAATCGGCTGAGCTGTCTCGAGAGCGCCCTCTAGGTGAACTGCAGGCATGGGTGGATAACCCCTTTAAATACGTAGGGTATATAGTTTTCAATTTCTGGTACAAGCGACAAAAATATTAATCTACTTCATGATATTGTAATTAAGGGAACTGTACCTGTACAGCATTTAAAGGTGCGCTGTGTGCAATGGTAGCCAGATTAGACATTGCAACTAAACTGTGCTGCCTATTGCCAAATGTGATGTTTTCATTAATATTTACAAAGTCATTGTAGTAAGGTGGACCTTTAGATGTTAGTTTTCCTAAAATAATAAATCACCAACCTGCTACTTGTAATTGCACGACTACGCCACTGGGGGACTTCCACCCCAGAGTATATTTTGATGTCAACCAATAAGGCACAACAGGTTCGGATAGAATGGACAAGAGACGTACCTTTGTTTAAAGGAATAACAATCTTTTCTTTATTAATACAATTCAAATCAATAGTTAAAAACCCTGCGCCGCTGAGATAAAAACAGTAATGCTCAAGAACGGGGCTGGCTGCCACAAGATTTTCACCGAGCCAGGCTAGCCGGGCAGGCTTACTAGTCAAGAATAAAATAGTTCACCACTCGTGCACGAATCCAAGGGCCTATGGTAAACACCAATCACACACACACGCTCATAGGCTCACTACGCTATGTAAGTGATTAAATGACAATAAGTGTGGATATCCACTACACACAGAATAAATCTGTATAATCACACTCAAACTACTAGTCTACTGTATGGCCCTGCCCCGACTAGAGCAGCCTACAGGCCTATTGTTAGATCTGACTCGGGGATTGAACCCGGGTCGCTGGCTTAGCAGGCTGGAGTGCTAACCACTGTGCTATGGTCCAGATAAAGTTCAGACTCAAATGCAGAGGTTCAAATCAAAAAGTTGTCTTGTTTATTCCACAAAAACTCAGAAGATCCACCACAGAGTCCAAAAATCAGTTCAGCAAAAACCGAGGGAAAAAACCAGAAAATCCAAAATTAGAAAAATTGCTTGGCAACCAAAAAGCACTTTAAAAATCAAAACATCAAAAACTACGAGCAGCAAAGTCCAAGAACATAGAAGTTTGTCAAAAAATTCAAAAGCGCTCACCGTGGCCGTGTGGAGTCGACAAAGTCTCAGCGGCCAACAAACAGAAAATCAGAACTTAAATACACCAACTAATTGGTCACATGACGAAAACTCATTAACCACAGGTGGTGAGGAACAAAAATGGAGGGAAACACAAAAGAAGGGTGTGGCATGGAGCACATGGCAAACCAAAACACAAGATCAAGCACATGTCACAAAAACCAAAACAAACAAGGCAGGTAAGTGTTCAACAGTGACCCCTTGAGGTCAAAAAGGGACAGAGCACCCTAACAGGCCTAGAACTGTGACAGCCAAACCCCGTAAAATAGCAATGTGACAAGCGGAAGCGGCGGACAGGTAAAAGAAAATCAAACAAACAAACAGAAAGGCTAAAATATTTTGGCTATGGGCAAAACAGCGGTGAGCAGCTGCCGCAAGCAGTCTGCCCACAGAGACCCTCGACGTACTCTGAGGTGTCTGGAATCAGGTGAACACACACACGGATCAGTACATGTTACATACAATTAGTGGACAAATGTTTAACATGAGCTACGCATGTGACAAAGAATATTTACAAGCTCACCTCCACCACACTGAGAGGGGGGAAGCCACAAGACTGGGGTTAGACGCCACGGGAACTCTGGCTCCTGAGAATGAACAATATATGTTTAAATACACAGCTCTAGCTGGTTGCAGTCATCTAGACAAAACTGTGATCACACATACCTTGCTGCACCAGTAGCAAAGGCACAGGGCAACATCAGCGAATACCGGCGGGAAGGCTCCAAAGAGCCGGTCTAATTCATCTGATTTCATAAAAACAATGGCATAGCCACCAATTACAGATTAGCCACTGAGCGGCTACCTGAGTCCCATGACGTCATTGGGGTATGGGAACTGCTGAGAGACACACCTTACTTAACAGACAGTGCTCCCTGTTACATCAGGTCAAATTTTTATAGCGCATTTCATACACAGGTGCAACTCAATGTGCTTCACAAAAAAACAAATGCAAAAGGAGAGAAAACAAGCAACGAAAAGTAGAAAGACATTTAAGTCAAAAAACATTTAAAACACCAAGATTAAAAACATATGGTAAAAAGAAAAACATAAAAATAATAAACACAAAGTAATAAACTAATATTCATTATTATGACCAAAGTACGTTAAGTAAGAAATTCAAAAAGACAGACCATGAAGAAGATCTTTCCATGTATGAAAGTTGCAGTTTTTACTGCCATAATGAATAGGCTATTAGAATTTGATTTTGGTGGTAAGTATTCATGAAAAAGGTAACATTTGCTAATTGGTAGAATGAATTCTGGAAATAAACTACTTACAAATTATACAGTGCACCTTTAAATGTTCAGTGGAACATTTTCTAAATTAATTTCAAATTCCTGCATATTTTCTAGCATTCAGCATTTACTGCAAGCTTTGCCTCCTGCATTATTATTTTTGAAGAACCTGCAAACCTACTTGCCAAACTAAATTGTACTATCGTCATGTTATACTAATATACTAAAATAAGCAAAGTAAATTCTTGAGCTCATATGTACTGTAGGTTATCTGCGTTAATTTCCCGCACATTAGTTTCAACTGATGCTGTCGGTTGCTTTCACATTTGCCTTAAGAAAAAAAGATTTCACTTAATCCCCACGAGGCTCATAGTTTATCACGGCCGTTCATCCACTTTTTCCATTTGTGTGCGGTGAGTTTTTCAATAGGCCTAGGGAATGTGCTCTCTTGGAGGCTAATCCAAGGATTCTTACCATTTAATAGCGTTTGAAAACGCAATGTCATTGAGTGAGCATACCTTCTCTCTTGAGTGACCAGTTGCCTGCATCTCCTGCATCTTTCTCCCGTCTTTCCTTAAGTTTTTGCCAACCTGCCTTCACTGTCACCACCAGCTCACCATCATGTGATTAACACATAGATTGTATATTACTAACATTCTATGGGTTAGCCCACGCCTAAGACCTCAGTCGCTCTGTACACCTGCTGCCAGCATTTTTCGGATGCTGTCCGATTCAACGCCTCGTGCGCCAGATTGGACCGCACCATTTCGCAAGAGCTCAGGGGGAAGGGTAAATGACAATATAATAAAGAACTGACGAAAACGTTATGGGAATCGACAGTTGTGTGTTTAATAAGCTTATTTCCAATGACTATTTCTTTGTAATTATACATTTCTAAAAAAAAATAAAAAAGAAGAAAAAAGCAAGAATATATTATTAATATTTTATTATCCCATCCGCGGGCCGAGGGCCGTGCTGCGTTGGGCCGGGCCATTAGAATCAGTACCACCTTTCCCCCCCTAGCGGCGCCCCTGCTTGTAGTTATCGCATGCCTTGGGAAATGGTAATTTACTGCAGGAAGGTAAATTAGATTAAATCTCAAATTTCATGTGAATAATCTCATTGTCACTTTAGACCTAGTTTCTATGGTAGTATGATATATAATAATAATATGATAAGAATATTCTTAGAATCGCTGGTAATAATAAACAACATTAGACAATAGGCCTTTGTTGTCTCTCTATTCTGTTAGAATTGCAGTGATATTAGTTGGCTATAGGGACAAGTAGAGTTTGAGAGGAGCTCAGTATGAACATGTTTGTCATCTTTCCAGATTGTCAGACTGCAGCATAAGAGGAAAGGGATATGCTGCTCTGGCCACAGCTCTCAAATCAAACCCTTCACACCTGGAGGAGCTGGACCTGAGAGGAAACGACCCCCGACATGCTGAACTGAAGCTCCTCACTGATTTACTGCAGGATCCTGCCTGTAAACTCAAGAGTCTGAGGCAAGAAAGAGCATTTCACACTTAATGTACTTAATAATGGTTCCTGAATAGCAGTGTTGCCATTGGTGAAGTCTCAGTTAATCTTTATCTTTTGTTAGCCATTGTCACTTAACTAGTTCTCATATTTCTCACCCAATTATTTAAAAATGTCTAATAATGCTGTGTGTGTGGTGTGAATATTTTCCCCTTGTACAGCATGTGAAGCATGTAGTAGCTTTCAGATGGGTCCACCGACAGGCTGTTCAGCTCAACTGCATCATAACAACATTGCCATGAGTTTTATGTAACTGATCAGCTCATAATTTTTTTTGACAGGAAAAGTGACAACAAAGTCTCTGTGCAAAGGGAGCACAGTCTAAATCAGTGACAGGATGTTTAAGAACATGTTAACTTGGAAAAGTCTACAGTTATTATACATTTCTACTGAATCAGTTATAAAAGAAAAAAGCAGATGCATGCTGTAGAAGAAAGAACGTATGAAAGAATGATATGTATTTAATGTTGGAGATATGCCACAACAACTTCTCAACTGTGTTGACATGGCAATAAACTTCTTGAATCTTGACTCTTTCTCAGGTTCTAATGCTATATTCATGTAATAGTGCATGAGCAGCTTACTACATAAATACAGTGATATACCATAGCCTTTGAAACCCAATTTGTTATTCAAAGTATGCCTAAATTATAGAGACATAATTTGCTGATAGTCAATGACTGTAACCTAGGCCTATATCACGCAAATGTTAACTATAAAACATAAAACAGTGAGTATTTCTGTATACTTCCCCTGCTAGGGTGTTGGGCAGTGATACAGCAGATGAAGCCCTGGTGTATCTGACTTCAGTTCTGGGTGGAAACCCCTTACTGCTGACAGAGCTGGACCTGAGAGGGAAGATACCAGGAGACTCAGGAGTGAAGCAGTTCTGTGCTCTACTGGAGGATTCACAATACAGAGTGGAAAAACTGAGGTAAGCGGCTTTTGTGTTTGTTCTACACTGAAATACAATACAAACATCACATGTCAAATATTGGTCCCACATGGCATGTGTCACACCAAGTAATGATGCGTAACCTGCTTGTCTTAGTTGGGCATTTCTGGTTTAGAAAAGTTGAGTCAGTCTTAGGCAGTGCACATATACTGTATGCTCAGTAATTCAGTTATACCATCCAGTAGATGTAACACTGCCTTAACAGTAATTTCACAGTTTTAGCAGGGGGACAGCAATACTAATTTATCATTATTATCATTAATACATTATAATCATTAGCACCTCCAGTTCAAAAGAAAAATCCCTATGGAAACCACTTGGATTTTTATAGTCAAACACAATACAGGTGTGTGTGTGTGTGTGTGTGTGTGTGTGTGTGTGTGTGTGTGTCTGTCTGTCTGTCTGTCTGTCTGCTTCTGTGTGTATGTGTCTGTGTCTGTCTGTCTGTCTGTCTGTGTCTGCGTCTGTGTGTGTGTTTGTGTGTAATGAACATGTACTGTATGTTACTTTCCCCCCCCCCCTCTCTCTCTCTCTTTCTCTCTCTCCAGGCTTGGTAACTGCAGTATAACGGGAGAGGGCTGTGCTGCTCTGATTTCTACACTGACATCAAACCCATCACACCTGAAAGAGCTACATTTGGATGATAATGTAATTGGAGACTCTGGAGTGAAGCAGATCTCTACTCTACTCAGGAATCCAGACTGTAAACTACAAAGAATGGGGTAAGTAAAGAGACAAAGAGTGATACATGTACTGTAGACAAGTACTGTGGGCTCATCCAAAGCTGTTTTTGATTGTAGATTAAAAAGCATTTAGTCTTATTGACTTTATTGGGTTAAGATATGTGTTAAAGTTGTAGGAAACACACGTGCCTGGTGTGTGTGTGCGTGTGCGTGCCTGTGTCTGTGTCTGTGTGCCTGTGTCTAATGAACATGTACTGTATGTTACTCGGGTCCGTCCCCCCCCCCCTCTCTCTCTCTCTCTCTCCAGGCTTGGTAACTGCAGTATAACGGGAGAGGGCTGTGCTGCTCTGATTTCTGCTCTGACATCAAACCCATCACACCTGAAAGAGCTACATTTGAATGATAATGTAATTGGAGACTCTGGTTTGAAGCAGATCTCTACTCTACTCAGGAATCCAGATTGTAAACTACAAAGACTGGGGTAAATAAAGAGACGAAGACTGTAGACAAGTACTGTGGGCTCAGCCAAAGCTGTTTTTGCTTGTAGATTAATAAGCATTTAGTCTTATTGACTTTATTGGGTTAAGATATGTGTTAAAGTTGTAGGAAACACTGTTATATATTAATGCAAAGTTAGTCTAACATATTTTCTGCACATATTCATTGTAATATATCTATGGCAGGATGTTTCTGGGTAGTAATAAACTAGGAGACAATGGAGCTAAGCGTATCTCTGATCTTTTCAGAAATCCTGACTGTTCTACAGCCACTGGACTAAGGGTAGAACAACTAATGCAATAGTAAACGGAAACTGTGTGTGATGAACATTTGTGCTTCTCTGTGTTACTCAGTGTCCTTGTGTCGCTGTGTCTGTCTGTCTGTCTGTCTGTCTCTCTCTCTCTCTCTCTCTCTCTCTCTCTCTCTCTCTCTCTCTCTCTCTCTCTCTCTCTCTCTCTCTCTCTCTCTCTCTAGGCTTAAGAGCTGCAGTATAACAGAAGCGGGCGGTACTGCTCTTGCTTCAGCTCTATCATCAAACCCCTCATCACACCTGATAGAACTGGATCTGGATAATAATAAACTAGGAGACTCTGGTGTGAAGCAGATCTCTACTCTACTCAGGAATCCATGCTGTAAACTACAGACACTGGGGTAAGATATGGGTTAAAGTTGGAGGGGGCACTGTTAAATGTAAAGTTAATGTAAAGTTAGTCTACCAAGTTTTCAACATATTAACTTTAATATACCTATGGCTAGATCTAGGTAGTAATAAACCAGGGGACAAGGGGGCTTAGCAGATATCTGATCTTCCCAGAAACCCAGGCTGTGGCTAGAGAAAGGGTAGAACAACTAATGAAATAGTAAACGGAAACTGTGTGTGATGAACATGTGTGCTTCTCTGTGTGTGATGAACATGTGTGCTTCTCTGTGTTACTCACTGCCCCCCCCTCTCTCTCTCTCTCTTTCTCTCTCTCTCTCTCTCTCTCTCTCTCTCTCTCTCTCTCTCTCTCTCTCTCTCTCTCTCTAGACTTAAGAGCTGCAGTATAACAGAAGAGGGCTGTGCTGCTCTGACCTCAGCTCTGACATCAAACCCCTCACGTCTGATACAGATGGATCTGGATAATAATAAACTAGGAGACTCTGGTGTGAAGCAGATCTCTACTCTCCTCAGGAATCCAGACTGTAAACTACAGACACTGGGGTAAGTAAAGAAAGTGTGTAATAATTACACTTTCATTGTAGACTACTGCAGGTTTCAAATGATGATCCATTCCTTTCAGCCCTGCTTCCTGACATTAAGCATAAGTAACATAAAAATGAGTAACATCAGGTAATAGACCTTTTCATCTCCCCAGCTTGTCAGACTGTGGTGTAACAGGAGAAGGATATGCTGCTCTGGCCACAGCTCTCAAATCAAACCCTTCACACCTGGAGGAGCTGGACCTGAGGGGAAACGACCCTGGACACTCTGAAGTGAAATTACTAACTGATTTAGTAGAGGATCCTACCTATAAACTACAGAGACTAAGGCAATAACATGTCCATGATGTTATACTGTTTAATGAATCAATAGCAAACCAGTCTGTTTTAAATCTAAAATTGGATTTCAGCATAACATTTTGATCATAGAAGGAATGATGGTGGCTAATAACTGTTATTGTCATAGAAAAATAAGATTGTTGATATGCACAGTATGCAGTTTTGACTACTTGCAGAGTGATATTAAAAAGCAGCTACAAGTTCCTTGCCAATGGCACCATGCTGATATTGAACTCGCAAGTCTGTTAGTCATAATTACAAATGTTAGACACAGTTACAGACATGTAATAGTTGCTGAGCTCAATTGAAGTGAATGGAGCACTGTATAGTGTACTATAACCAATGTGATATCATCATCTTTTTCTCTTTTCTGTTTATGTTTTTGTAGGCTGTTGAGTAGCGGTGCAGCAGATGTAGCCCTTGTGTATCTGACTGCAGTTCTGGGTGGAAATCCCTTACTGCTGACAGAACTGGACCTGAGAGGGAAGATATCAGGAGATTCAGGAGTGAAGCAGCTCTGTGCTCTACTGGAGGATCCACACTGCAGATTCAAGAAAGTCAAGTTAGTAGTGTAATGTGTTCAATATGTGGGTCATTCTATAATTAGATTAACATTTCAGGGTTTATTTTTTGCACTGTAAATTTAAAGAAAGTCGAATTACTAAATATACTTTTTAAGTTAATTTTTTCAATATTTGTGTCACAAGACTTGATGTTTAGGAGTATAGTCCACGGGCCAGGTGAGATGTCGGTACCACTCAGAGGGGCAAAGGTTGCTTATATTTTTTGAAAAGATACATGTCTGAAGTTAACATTTTTGTATGATAACCCTTCTGGAAGTACAGCCAAGTTAGGGTTATCAGCCGTTAAAGTAACACCCCCCCATCAAAAATAAAGGTTTTTAAGATGGGTGCCTGTCTTTCTACTGACCCTTGTTTAAGACATATAGGGATGGTTAATTTTGTTATGTGTGGTATCGTTGCGAAGGGGAGACTCTGAGCTTTCATCCGACACCTTTCGAGAACATTTTGGTTAAGTATAGCCCTCCCTGCAGCTCTTCAAACATTTACTCAGACACATTTTTTTCAATTTTCGCCGATATCATCCCTTGTCTTTTCATACTGTGGCAACAGGGAGCATCAGAGAGACCTATTTAAAACTATAAAATACTGTATTGAGTGTCAGGAATCTGAAAATGTATCCTTTCACTATGTTATCCCATGTTTAGGGGGTGATTTTCAGTCTTGTATGAGGCATGCCACTTTTTGAATTTGAATTTATTTATTTACGGGGACTGCCTCTTGAGATGTGACATCTCATTCTATTTCGTTCCTACTGACCGCCAGGCGGTGCTTTAGCACTGAATGATTCATCGCATGCTCATGCAGGTCGAGAGTTAATAACAAAATTGTCACTTGTGACCCGGGTGACGCGCATGCGCATTCCATCTTACCCCGGAACTTAAGGCATGCGTGTCCCGGAAGTCCTTGCTTTTCATCTTCTCGTGCGATACATCAGGTTTGATGAGAGTTTGCGTTCCGATTAACAGTCTTATGTTTTTGCAGGGAGCTGCGGTATTATTCGCCCTCCTTTAGACTGTGAATGCAATTTTGACCTTCGAAATTGGTGAGTACTGATGCCTGCGGGCGTTTTCTTGCTCTCGCCTTACGAAGGATTTCCAGCTGCGCGTCTCACAGGTGTTCACACCTGACGGCGCCTCGCTATTGTTAGCATTGTAGCTAATGTATACGGCGTTCTGCTCTGGTGTGGGTGCATTCGCCTGTTAGCCTGTAGCGGTCGTTTGTATTTTGTGTTCGAAACGCCTTGTGTTATATTTTCACGCTCGGTAACAGTCGTATTCTGGGTTTGTTTGGTCGTGGGTGATTTCGCCGTGGGCTACCCACGGACGCCGGTGGCGTTTCCGCCGCTTCGGCTAGTACTGCTTTCTGTTTATAACTTTCTTGTGTTACACTGCTGTTATCTTTCGACTGTTACGCGTTGTCTGTATTGTGGACTGTGGGTGTTTTTCGCCCCTCGGCTTCCTATTACGTAAGTTTGGCCCTTTTTTGGATGTTGTCCGCGACTTCCCAGTGTCGCCTCCCTACTTTTGAAGAGTAAGATTTTCCTGACCGAGGGTGTTTGCGCCTATGTGCCAGTGACTGTTTCTGATTATTTCTGACCGGGGGTGTTTCCTCCCCCACGGTAGTTATTGATACTTGAGAGTGTTCCCGCTCCGTTTTGGTTCATTATTGCTGTCCAGGGGTGTTTCCGCCTCCTCGACAGTTTGACTACTACCCCTTACCGTGTTTCCACTCCTTCAGTGTCGCTTTTTGTTCTTGACAAATAGAATTTCACACTGGTATTTAACTGGGCATTCTATGTATTTCTGACCGGGGGTGTGTACGCCTCCACGGCAGTTTATACTATATTTTCCTGCGTCTTACGGCAGTCTCTGACCGAGGGTGTTTGCGCCTCTACGGCAGTGTGTACTGTTTTCCTGCGTTTTACTGCAGCCTCTGACCGAGGGTGTTTCCGCCTCTACGGCAGTTTATGTTACTTTCCTGAGTTTTACTGCAGTCTCTGACCGAGGGTGTTTCCGCCTCTACGGCAGTTTATGCTAATTTCCTGAGTGTTACTGCAGTCTCTGACCGAGGGTGTTTCCGCCTCTACGGCAGTTTATGCTAATTTCCTGAGTTTTACTGCAGTCTCTGACCGAGGGTGTTTCCGCCTCTACGGCAGTTTATGCTAATTTCCTGAGTTTACTGCAGTCTCTGACCGAGAGTGTTTCCGCCTCTACGGTAGTTTGTACTGTTTTCCTGTGTTTTACTGCCGTCTCTGACCGAGGGTGTTTCCGCCTCTACGGCAGTTACTGACTCCCTTCGTCAGAGGGTGGTTTCGCCCCTAAAGTCAACCTTTCAAGTGCCTGTGGGTGTCTGCGCCCCTACGGCGGCTACTCCTGCAATTATGTTCATGATCTGTGTGGACTGTCGTGCCCCGCTCGACCCCGAGGACGGGCACGAGCACTGTCCTGACTGCCTTGGCCTCGACCACCTGCGACAGGGACTCACTGAACTGGCTTGTACGCACTGCATGTGTCTGAGTGTGCCCACCCGGAGAGACAGGATTGCCCGGGTGGAGAGAGCGCGGCAGCCTGCCTGGCATGGCGGCCCTCAGAAGCGACGCACACACGAGCCTTCCCTCCAGGCTCCGGTGAAGGTCGCCAAGGTGGATATGGTCGCTCAGCGGATGGACAAGATGGCCTCCGAGCTGGAGGAACTCAAGGCCCTGCTCCAGCAGCGGCTTGAGGCTCCGACTACAACGGCGTCAGCCACCGCGGCGTCTGCTGCTGAGGCTGCACTTCCGGCGGTCCCGCCGGAGCTGTCCCCGATGGAGCCGGTCCATGATGAGGATGTCATCTCGACCAGAGCTTCGGAGAGCCTGACGGTGGTCGATGCGTGGCACGGTCGGTCGGCCAGCACCGGTGGTGAAGGCGACGAGGACCCTGTCTCTGGCCGTAGCTCCACGAGGAGCTCTGTGAGAGCTCAGGGGTCGGTGGTGAGACCTGCCCTGAAGATGGCCCTGGCCCAGTTGGGGCTTGATGTCCCGGCGGCGGAGCCGGCCTCCAGGAGTGCGTTTTTCCAACTGCCCGCCACCCCTGCGGGTCTTGTTGTGCCCCCGTCCGCCCCCTACGTGGACGAACTACAACGTTGCTGGGCGGACCCGAGACGCTATGTGCACAGGACCTCTGACGACCGGGCGTTGGCCAGCATGCAAGGTGCCGCAGCACTTGGCCTTGATGCCATGCCGGGGGTCGACCCGGCGCTAGCCGCCATGATCGTCTCTCCAGAAGACGCTCTGAGGCCGGACGCCCGCTGCCCCCTGCCACAGTGCCGCATCACGGACGGCTACCTTTGCCGGGGATATGACGCGGCCGCGCGCGCTGCCCGCATTGGCAATTCGATGTCCCACGTCCTGCTGGCCTTGTCCCAGTCCCTCCAGACTGCTAAGGTTGACCAGGCAATCCTCGACCTCTCGGATGCTGCACTGCAGGCGTTCGCCTACATGACGCGGGAGCAGGGCAGAGCCATGTCCAACATGACCTTGGCACGACGACAAGTTTGGCTGGCACAGTCCCCACTGGCGGAGCCTAATAGGAGGGCCCTCCGCTCACTACCTGTGGTCCCGGGACACCTGTTTGGGCCTGCTGCCCAAGACGCGCTGCAACGTGGTGTGCAGGTCACCCAGGCCAGGCAGCAATTTGCGAGCCTCCATCGGCTCCCCGCTCAAGGACGGAGGCCTACCACCGCTGGACGCCAGCCTCCCCAGAGACCTCCTCCTGCCCCACAGCCCCGTCGATCGCCACGTGACAGATTTCGTCAGCCGACGGCGGTCCAGCGGTCCTCCTGGGGGAACTCGCCTAGCCCGCGCCCCCCTAGGGGTGGCGGTAGGCGGGGCCGGCGCCAGTGACTGCCCCCTCCCGGCGGTCGGTCGCTTCACCAGTCGCCAACTGGCACACTGGGAAGCGACGACATCCGACCCATGGGTGTTGTCCGTTGTCTCCCGGGGTTACAGCATCCAGTTCGGGTCCCGACCGCCGAAGTTCCGGGGGGTACGGGTGACCAGGGTCCGGGACAACATCACGGCCCTGGCCCTACGCCAGGAGGTCCAGACCCTCCTACTCAAGGGGGCGATAGAAGAACTCGGGCCGTCCTCACAAGACAGTGGGTATTATTCCACTTACTTTATTATCCCGAAGAAAGGGGGCGGGCTTCGCCCCATTCTAGACCTGCGGCCCCTCAACAGACATCTCAAGACCTTGAGGTTCCGTATGCTGCGCACGGACGATGTGCTGTCCGGCGTCCAGGAGGGTGACTGGTTCACCTCCGTGGACCTGACCGACGCCACGTGCCCATTGCGCCTCGGCATCGACAGTTCCTACGATTCGCCTTCGAGGGAAGGGCCTATCAATTCCATTGCCCTGGCACCCAGGGTGTTCACCAGGTTTGTGGCAGCAGCGCTCGCCCCGCTTCAAAGCAGCGGGCTGTGGGTGTTTCCATACCTGGACGACTGGCTCCTGTGCTCGGAATTCAGGGAGCAGGCACTCCAGGATTCGGCCAGGCTGCTTGCTCACGTCACGGCACTGGGCATCTCCGTGAACATCGAGAAGAGCTCACTGACACCGACACAGGAGACTGTTTTCCTGGGCATCCGGGTGGACTCCCGGCGGATGACTGCGCGTCCGTCCGACCTACGAGTCGACGCCATCGTCCAAAAGGTGAGCCAATTCCGCAGGGGCACGTCCCACACACTTCACTCCTTTCAAGTGTTGCTTGGTATGCTCACTGCGGCGTCCCGCATTGTCCCTCTAGGCCTGCTCTTACTGAGGCCTCTACAAGTGTGGGTGAACGCTCTAGGTTTGCACCCCCAGCACCACCGCCACAGGCGGATCAAGGTTTCCTCCGGCTGCCTTTTCTGCATTCGTCCGTGGAGGGGGCGCTCCCGCCTGACTCACGGGGTGCCCATGGGCCTCATTGTACACCGCAGAGAAGTACTGACCACAGACGCTTCTCTGGCCGGCTGGGGTGCGGTATGGCAGTGCAGGACTGCTCGCGGCTTATGGAGCCCTCAACAACAACTGCTGCACATCAACGACCTCGAACTACTGGCGGTCATGATGGCCCTCAAGCATTTCCTACCCTGGCTTGCGGGGAGACATGTCTTGGTACGGTCAGACAATACATCGGTGGTGCACCACATCAACCACCAAGGGGGGACGAGGTCCCGGTCCTCCCTGAGGCTGACGCAGCGGCTGCTTCCCTGGGCCTATCCGCGTCTTCTGAGCCTGAGGGCGATGTACTTGCCCGGCGTTCAGAACTCTGCTGCCGATCTTCTGTCCCGGGGTCAACCTCCTCCTGGCGAATGGAGGCTACACCCGGAAGTGGTACAGGCCATATGGCACAGGTACGGATTGGCGCAGGTGGACCTTTTCGCCTCACTCGCAACTACTCACTGCCCTCTGTGGTTCTCCCTCGGGCAGCCTGTGGGTCCACTGGGCCAGGATGCGCTGGCTCACATGTGGCCGAGGACACTCCTTTACGCTTACCCGCCACTCCCTCTCATTCTACCCACCCTGGAGCGGATCAGGAGAGACGGCCACCGGACCCTCCTTGTGGCTCCCCGGTGGCCCGGGAGACCTTGGTTTCCAGTGCTATACAGCATGCTGGACGGGGAGCCGTGGCACCTCCCCCGGCGGATGGACCTCCTCTCTCAATTGGACGGTCAGCTCTGGCATCCGAACCCGGCTTGCCTGCAACTGTGGGTGTGGCCTCTCAGGGGCCCGACCCCATGCTAGCAGTGTGTGATCCAGCGGTTGCGCGTACCATCTCACACTCTCGCGCACCCTCTACCAATGCCTTGTACAGGAACAGGTGGGACCTGTTCGTTGCATGGTGCGGCGAACGGGACTTGGAGCCGACGACTTGTAATATACCGGCCATCCTTACATTTCTGCAGTCCCTCTTTGACAGAGGTCTCGCACCTTCCACCATCAGGGTGTACACGGCGGCGATATCGGCTATGCACTCCAAGGTGGAGGGCCTGACAGTGGGCTCGCATGCGCTGGTCAAGCGCTTCCTGAAGGGGGCTCTACGGCTGAGGCCGCCGCGCCGGGCCCCGACGCCGCCGTGGGATCTGCCCCTAGTACTGGAGGCATTCGAGCCTCTCGAGGACGCTGAGCTGAAGTGGCTTTCTCTGAAGACGGCCTTCCTCCTGGCAATGGCTTCGGCCAAGAGAGTAGGTGAGTTACATGCCCTCTCGGTTAGCCGGGAATGTCTGCAGTGGGGCCCTGAGGGCTCTTGGGTTACCCTATGGCCCAACCCCTCGTTTCTGCCAAAGGTTTTACCGACGTCTTATGTCAACGTCCCTCTCCGACTGGTGGCCTTCGGCTCTCCCACCCAGGTGGGTGACGACGAGCTGACTGATACCCTGCTCTGCCCGGTACGGGCCTTGGAGTGCTATGTGAGAACGACTGCCGGGTCTCGGCAGTCCGATTGCCTGTTTGTCTGCCACTCTGGGAGTAGGCGGGCTCAGGCATTATCCAAGCAGAGGTTGTCGAAGTGGATCGTAGATGCCATTGCATATGCATACACGTCCAGCGGCCGGGCGGTGCCTCATGGAGTTCGAGGTCATTCCACACGGAGTGTGGCTACGTCATGGGCGGCCCTGAGGGGAGTCTTGCTACCCGATGTCTGCGCTGCGGCATCTTGGACGTCAGCATGTACGTTTGCCCGGTTCTACAGGATCAACGTGGCAACTCGAAACTCCCTGGCCACGGCGACGCTGCGGGGCTCTACGTAAGCCTTCAGACTGGGTGCGTTGGTCTTCCTCGTGACCATGTTGGTACTAGTCATCCAGTGCTAAAGCACCGCCTGGCGGTCAGTAGGAACGAAATAGAACGGAGGTTATGGATATAACCATGGTTCTATGAGTTCCGGATGACCGCCAGGCCTTGGCTGTCACTCGGAATACTGACGAGAAGATTGCCAAGCGAGGACTTCCGGGGCACGCATGCCTTAAGTTCCGGAGTAGGACGGAATGCGCATGCGCGTCACCCGGGTCACAAGTGACAATTTTGTTATTAACTCTCGACCTGCATGAGCATGCGATGAATCATTGAGTGCTAAAGCACCGCCTGGCGGTCATCCGGAACTCATAGAACCATGGTTATATCCATAACCTCCGTTTTCAATAGGGTCCCCTTAAATCTGGACAATTCAAACAATACAAGACAATACATTACAGCACTATACATTCATTCACTCACATTCACACACGTTCAATCCACAGCCTCCTCACCCCTCCCCTCCCCTTCAACCCCATTAATACTGTGTTCTTTGTAATGGATAAGACAAGTGCATTGCGTATAGGCTGTAAAACATATACTAAAAAAATAAAATAAATAAAAATAAATAAAAATAAAATAAAAATTAAAAAGAAAATAAAAATAAAAAAAAACATGAAATTAAAATTTAAACAGGAGATAAAAAATCAAGAATCCGAGAAGGCATAAAAAAGGAAACAGGTTCACTGCAAACTGGGAGTGCATGCCAACCAGGACTCAGTGAGACTACGAGCTTGCAGGAATAACAAAAACAGAAGTTAATTTGAGTTGCAGCAATATTAGTGAAAACATGTACATGTGTTGCATGCATTCAAATACATTGACAGAGATGTCTTAAACTGTCCGAGGGTTGTGGATGATCTTATTGACCCAGGTAGTGTATTCCAGTCAAAAGGAGCTTTGTAATTAAAACAACGCTTGCCGCTTTCTTTGGAGATGTGTGGCACAGTAAGAGAAAGGTGTTCGGTGTGCCTTAACCGAAAGTTTGTATGGTATGGTATCAGATATTGTTTTAGGTAAAGTGGACAGTTGAGGTGCAGACATTTATAGATGATCAGAAAGCAATGGAACTGCATCCTTACTTTGGGTGAAAAAATGTTTAGAGAGTTATACAGAGTGCAGTGATGTGTTCTGTAGGGGCACCTAAGCACAAACCTACATATATTGTTGTAGGCAACGCTCAGTGGCTTAAGATTAGTCTCACTGGTATTCTGATACACTACATCTGCATAGTCTATAATTGGGAATAAAAGTTGTTTCATTATTCTTGTTCTGATCTGTATTGTGAAGCAATTATTGGAACGGTGCAACATCCTAAGATTACAGTTGAGCTTTTTAACTACAGAATCTATGTGTGATTTGAAAGACAGTTGGGAATCAAGCCGTACACCAAGATATTTATACTCATCAACTTCACCCAGGGGTGTACCATCAATAAAGTTCACAGCCAATTTGAATTGACTCCTTGTCGCTGATCTCGTTGGGAAAAACATGCAGAAAGACTTATTTTTATTGAGCAACAAGTCGTTGCATTGAAACCACTTTTGAATTCTGGTGAAGTCAACTTGCAGATCAGACTGAATCTTAGATAGATTAGTATTAGAATTATAAAGGACTGTATCGTCGGCATATAAATGTATAGAGCAATCTTGGCAAACAGCAGGGAGGTCATTAATAAAGATGGAGAATAAAAGAGGCCCAAGCGATGACCCCTGAGGAACTCCTTTTTCAATGAGATTATATTGAGAAAGACTTCCCTGGAAAGCCACACACTGTTGCCTAAGGTGTAAGTAAGAGTTGAACCATAGAAGTGCCTGTTTAGAAAGACCTATCGACTATAATTTGTCCAGTAAAATGTAGTGGTTTACAAGATCAAAGGCTTTAGATAAATCAACAAACAATGCACCTGTGGACATGCCTTTATCCAAAGATGAGTAGATGTCATTGGTGAACTTTAGTAAAGCTGTTGTTGTAGAATGTTTTGGCCGAAAGCCTGATTGGTAATGTGATAAGATAGATGCTGAATTAATGTAATTGTAAAGTTGGTTAAATATTATTTTTTCAAAGACTTGAATTGGGGTAACTCTGGCACGCTTCCATTTTACTGGAACCTCACCTGTACTTAATGATAAGTTAAATAGGTCAGTTAGTGGGTAAGACAGTACATCTGAAGCGATTTTTATAAACTTGGTGTCCAGGCCATCTAGGTCCTTACCCCCTGGTTTCAGTTCGGATATAGCTCTTTGCACATCAGTGGGTTGAATAGTAGAGAAGGTGAAAGAGGAAGACTCTGGATGTTGAACACAGTTGATATTGTTTAAATAGCAGGTCTTTGTGTTACAAATGGAGGCAAAATGCTGATTAAAGGCATTTGCTATTTCAGAAGGATCAGAGAGGGTATCATTGTTCATTTTAATGTTGGCTGGAGTGTTCGAGTTGGGTTTATTATTTAGTAGACAGTTTAAGTTATTCCAGAATTTCTTGGGGTTGGTGTAATCTCTACATAGGTTGTTTTTGAAATAATCAGATTTAGCATTGCGTGTCTTAGTTGTGCAGACGTTCCTTAAATGCTTGTAGGCTTCCCAGTCTTGGGGGTTGTTTGTTGCACGGTATTTTTTCCATGCCTTGTCTCTAAGTTTAAAGAGTGTCAGTAGTTCACCATCAATCCAGGGCAAGTGCCTTCCTTTTACCCTTACTGATCGCCACGGTGCATGTTGGTTGATAACAGAAAGTACTTCAGTATGGAAAAACTCATAGGCATCATCAACTGAGGGAATTAAATGAAGTCTATGCCAGTTAATATTCCGTAGATCATCTAAAAAGTGAGTTCTGTTAACCCTATTCAGACTGGGCTTTTTTGGCATTACTGGGCCTGGGGGGGGGGCTCTTTTGACCCCCCCCTCATAACTCATGAACAAAATACGGTATGAACACCAAACTTTGGGAAGATGATCTACATATGGACATCTATGAATGACGTAATTGTGGTGTCATTATCTGGTATTATGATGTCATTATGACATCATCTGATTATAATGCCCAAAATCTCGCCGTAGTGTATTTTACATCAAATATAGGTAATGCACTTAAATTTTAATGAATACATGCTTCAGATCACTTAAATGCTCACAAGGTTGTCTGATGCTAATGGAAATAACAAAAGAAATTGAAAAAGGAACAATAATGAGACTTAGATCAGTGATTTTCAGTCAGACATACCTGTCAGAAAACCGTTGCCATGGCAACGGCAAAAATGATAAACAAAATCTTTTGGTACTAAACTGTAGCCAACTAAATTTTAGGAAAAGTCACCAAGTTTCGTAGTCATAGCTTAAGTCGTTAAGGAATTACACAACATCAAAGTTGGTGCGGGCACTTTTAGCCCCCCCCCAGTCTGGATAGGGTTAAAGTGCTTCATCTGCCTTACTTTGATTATTTTAGGTGGTAGGCGTGGTGTTCTGATTTTCCATGTACAAGATACAATTGAGTGATCACTAAAGCTATCAGGAAGCACCGCAGAGTCAATGATCCTGTCAGGGTGGGTGACTAATATCCAGTCTAGTAATGGTTTAGATGTATTTCCAACTCTGGTGTCAAGTTGAGACTTTCAATGATATGTCTGTCTTTAGCCGAAGCACGGTCTAACCAATTGCAGTTAAAGTCGCCAAGAATTATCATCTCTTTAAAGAGCTAATGGTATTGCTAATACATTGTATAGAGTCAGAAGGTGAATTGGGCGGTCTGTAGATATTACCTATTAGTAGGTTTTTGTTTTCATGAAAGCAAATTTTTACACAAAGACATTCAAAATGAACAGGAATTTCTGTAGGTAAAACAATCTCTGAATGCAGGTGTGACACTATATAGGTGGCGACCCCACCACCACGTGTGGCTCTGTCAGCTCTAAATAAGGTATATCCATCGATATGAATTTCATCATCTGAGACATCACAACTCAACCAGAGAGGGTAATAACATCTGGCTTATTGTAAGCAAGCCAGGCTCTCAGATGATCTATTTTATTTGGTAAACTCCTGATATTTAGATGTATCACTTGAAACCCTTTACTTATAGTGGATTACTCTTTTAATAATAAAACAGTAAAAGGGATTGGTGGTGAAGAGGGAAAGGGCTGTGGAGCAACACACACACACACACACACACACACACACACACACACACACACACACACACACACACACACACACACACACACACACACACACACACACACACACACACACACACACACACGTCCAGGAACCATAAGACAGAAGTCTATTTCAGCTGTGTCCGCTCATAATCTTGGTGTGGGAAAGCATTGCATAAGGAATCTGTAATTCTAACTAAGTTTTATAATTAAATTGAGTATTTTTGTCATGGGGGGGGGGGGGGGGGGGGGGGGGGGGGGGGGGGGGGGGGCATTGGCAAGTTTGTGATAGACCAATATTGGAGAGAGGGAGGTAAAAAGAAAAAAAAAAAAAAAATGAATGCTAGAAATGCCCTTATAATCCACATTCAAGCATGGGCAACATAAAGCAAGGTCTGTAAAGCACCAGTGTTGGCTTTGTAATGAAGTCCATCATTGTCCTTTTGTCCTTAGATCAAAATCAGAGTGCCAACAACTTGGTAGACCAGGTCTCATTCCATCATTCAGTTGGCCTATTTAATTCACATATATTTGTGGTGAAAATCATGAACAAAGGGCTGAGTCAGATTCAGCTAGTATCAATGTAACCTTTTTCTTTTTCTCCTCTTCCCTGAACGAAAAAGTCAGAGTGCAATCTATACACCAGTATGGGCAATGTTAGAGTCCATCATTGTCCATAAGAGAAAGCAGAATCAAAAGGCTGTAAATGTGCCAGTGTAGGCCAGTATCATAGTCCATCTCAGTCCTTTTCCCACCCCATTAACATAAAGCAGTATCAACTTGCAGAAAAAAAAGAGAGAACTGCCTGGTCTAGGCCAGGCCTTTTTACAAACAGAAATATCTAAGCACCGGATGGTGGGCCTACATAGGCCTATAACAAAGGTAAGGCCTATAGGCTACAGAAGAGCTTCATAACGTTAAGCTTCCCCAGTCAAAAGACCTTCAAATGTTCATGTTAGAATGCTACTGCAAGTGCAACACATACTGACCATTCAAAAATAGGAAAATATAGTCAGGATACCTTCATCTTTCGAGTGCAGTCACTCCATAGGCTTGTGCACAGTGTCCAAGAAAGAGTTTGCTTCTTTAGCGCATTTGAACTGAAGCTCTTTTTCACCTGCGGTAGGCCAAATGGACAGTGTTGCTGGAAAGAAGAGTGAGTACTCCATATCCATGTCGCGAAGTCTTTTCTTGACATCATCAAACTGCCGTCGCTTGTTCATAGTGGCAACCGAGTAGTCCGGATAGATGTATACCCTTTTGCCGTCGTAGTACAGTTCTCCTTTTTCCTTGGAGAGATTTAGGATGTGTTTCCGTTCACGGAGGCTTAGGAATTTCACGTAGATAGGTCTTGGTGCGGGTTTCTTGTTCTTTCTTGTTTCTTCCGATGATGCGCGTTGTCCAGTTTTATTTGTAGTAGTTCTGTTGGTTAGTCGTACAGGTGTGCGGTGCGCATTTTCAATGGCTGGTGGGGTGGCAAAGTTCTCGGCTCCCAGGAGTTGTGTGAGGAGTTTGATCACGAAACCATGGATATCCGAGCCTTCAGCTTTTTCGGGTACATGCAGGAGTCGTAGGTTATGGGCCCTGCTTCTGTTCTCAGCATCCTCAATTTTGTCACGAAGGTAGGTGTTGTCCTTCTCAAGCGCCTCGATGCGTTTTTTCAGGTCATCCAAGTCATCCTCGTTTGTGCTCACGCGTTGCTCTAGGGTAGAGACATGGTCCCCAAGTGTAGATAATGATGTTTTTATGGACTGTAAACTCTCTTGGATCGGGTCGATTTTTGCGCTCAAGTGCGAGACCATGCTGGATCGCTTCCCAAATAGAGTTGTTGGAAACATGTCCTTCCATGGCGGCGGTTTGCAGCGCAATTTGTTTGGGTATGTTCAGAGGTATCCGACAATGAGTAGCCTACTCAAGGTCAGTAGCAGATGTTGCAAAAGTTCGTCCTTATTGTTGCATTCAGTAAAGTTTTAGTTTAGTTGACGGTCAAACAATTATGGATTGAGCAGACATCTTCTCGTGCGTCTCACGTTGACGCCATCGCTATGATGATTATTATTATGATTTTAAAATTCAAATAATCAATGTCTATCAAAGCAATGTGCAATGTGCTATTCTTGCTGTTTGGCATCAATCAATTCATTTACAAGTGTGTTTTTGTTGGTGTTTTTTTGTGTGCTAATGTCTCGTATAGCCAGGCCTTTTAGAGACATTCTGCAGTTGGTTATCATAGCTTGTTATATATCATCAAGGAAGCTGACAGGGGGGACAAAGGGATGTCTTGTCCCGGGCCCAGGGAGAGAGGGGGCCCAGAATTTGATCCTCATTACATTGTATGTATTGAATTTGGGGCCCTTTCAGATGTCTTTGTCCCGGGCCCAGCCAAGGCTGTCAGCGACCCTGTATATCATATGAAAGCTTGGATTGTATAGTATACAGATATGACCAGGGTGCGAAATACGGGGGGTCAGGGGGGGTCCGACCCTCCCGAATAACCCACGAACCCCCCTGAAAGCCTCAAAAGTGAAATTTGAGGGGGGTCTCAAATTATGTAAAAATAAAAATAAAAATCAAATGTATTTTTTTGTCACTAATGGTCTGTTAAATGTGTTTAAGCATGACTAACCAAATTAAATGGGTTTTCGAACACCCCTTCAATGGACTGTACCACCAGCGGACGTTTCGCATGCAGTTGAGTAGTCAAAACATTCGATTCGGCAGCACGGGGATGCATGCAGGGCTTTGATGCACTTTCAAATTATGTCTTTGAGCTGAGGGAGCTATGTCAAGGTGAAGGATTCCCGTGATTTAAATATGATTTCAACTTTATAGCTCAGAACGTAAACACCCAAGACAAGTGATGATCCCTTTCTCCCCCGAGGGGAAAAAAACAATAACCAACAGAATTCCATCAATTCAACATGCAAGGACTTCAAGGAGTCTCAGTTAGCTCTAGTCAAACTAAGAATGAGGCGGACTGCTCCAATCCAGAATAGCCTACACACCAACATAATTTAGGCTATATCAGAAAATAAAGTATGGCGTATCATGTATTTCAAGCACAATTGGAATCATACCATTATACCGAGAAAGCATGGATGGTGTGACTCCTCGAAGCAAGGACAGCTGTGTCTAGCAAAGAGCCAATAGCTAGCAGCATGCTAACAACGAGGTAGGAAAATGGGATTCTTCCATATGTCCGCCGTGACAAATGTAGAATTAATTATTATTTTGACTTTGTTTGAAGCCATGTCATGTAGCAGTCCAGTCGTTTTACCGTGGCTACTAGCATCACGGATATGTCTGTGGCACTTTTCAATCTCAGGAAAAGCGCACACTGTTTAAAACAGACTAGAAGCTATGTTTTGAATTTGGCGGTTGTATTCTTATCATTTAGCCTAAAGCTTGATTGTGTAGGCGTCATTTGGTTCACTTTGCTGTTTAACATTTTCTTGATTGCGTTTCCATTGTCACTACATAGTAATAGGCTAGTTGCTAGTTTGCCAGTGGGCTTGGTAAGCCAGCTACACATCTGTGTTTGAAGTTGGGTCGTTGCTAGGTTTGTTATCATTCATCATTATTATGCATGAGTTGGTTGTGCTGCTGTGTTTGTTGCTAACTAGTGGAAACATTTCGGCGGCAGCAAGGCGTGTGTGAAAGAGAAACGTTGGCCGTGGTTGAACTTGTTGACAGTGCTGCGCCGCATGTGGAGTAGAAAGTTGGGTTCGCTGACTGGGCAGCGCAGATTTTCGCAGGGTTCGCCAGATGTTACATTTCCAAACACGCTCAACACACAGGGTTCTAGATAGGATGAAATAGCGCAGAGATCTAGTCGGAGGATTACTCCTCCGCGCTCTTTGAATCGCGGTGTCCCCTCCTTCTCACAGTTTCACTAGTTTTGAAGATACTGAGGAGCACTGGCGAACCGTGTGTGCATTTAATGATAAGGCAAATCAATGCCCGAGTGCTCCGATTCCATGAAGTGCAGTTTGAAACATTTTCCGCGCTCGCGCTATTGTAGGCTACAGCTTCCACGTCCTAAAACCACCCATTATACGTCAACACCCACCTGGAGGCATTCAATCTAAACTAAACCAGTCTAAACGAATCCCTATTTATTTATATGGCCATAAATCTACAGAAACACCTGTCAAAATACCCATATTTAACTTACTTGCAGACGGCCATCCAAAACGGCCCAAACCTTTTTTTTTCGGGGGGGGGGGGGGGGGGGGGGGGGGGGGGTCAAAAGTCAGACCCCCCCGAAACGTGGTGGATAATTCGCACACTGGATTTGACCATGTATTTGGCGTAAGTATTTGCATAGTAACCTATTTGAATAGCAACGGTTGTTATGACTGAAACTTAATTATATGTCCAAAATACCTCAAGACGTTTCAACCTTGAAGATGAATTTGAGTGGTAAGTAATATATCTGACTCCCACTCCACTTTTCTTTTTTACAATGCATTGTACATGACCCCAGACTACTCTATCAGTTCCATGTAGTGGTAAACTGGCAACACTTCTAGGGCCATTCTGCAATTGGTTATCTTAGTTCATTATACACCATATTAAAGCTTGGAGTTAACAGTGTATGGGATATTATGATATATTTTGCTGTACCTATTTGCTTAGCAACGCAGGTAAAGCATTTTCCTTACCAACCAGCATCAATGATACAGTTTCTCAGCGATTCCATTGTGTTATGATACGTGAATCCTGACTACTTGTCCTAATATCAGTGTTGTGATGCAATACATCAAGAGGTTATATACAACATCTGCAACATATGTGATAATGGCCCATTTGATATTAGTGTGAGAAATACAATAGGCCTTTAAACATATCGTGTCAACTTTTGTAGACATATTGTGTCATGTTAAATATGACTTAAAAATGTTCGGTTACTACATGTCAGACCTACATGTATCTTAATTTTACATGTGCTTAGCACCAGAGGTGGGTAAAGAATAGAAGTTTTACTCAAATGAAAGAAGGCCTATCTTTCTTAAATTTTACTCGAGGGGTAAGTGAAAGTAATGTACTCATCCAAAATTTACTCAAGTAAAAGTAAAGTAGTTAAAAAAAGTACTTTGCTTAAAATGTAATTTGATGAAAAATAGTTCTTTGTTACTTTCAATTAGATGTCCTCTAGTGGCCTAGGCCTCTTTTTTTGGTCTTTTATGGCTCATTTTGTGACAGGAAAGGATTGGCGAGAGAGAGAGAGGCGGCAGTCTGGTGCCCTATCTAGCAACGGTCCATGCCTAGTCCTTTTGAGATGCTCTTCATTTAGTGGTTTTGTTTAGTCAATAATGACACATCTGGTGTTCCCAGACAGGCCCTCTTGCAGGAAAACCAGCAGGTCTATCATCTACAAACCTAAAGGCAAACATCAGTCTTGGGTAGTGGTTTGAACAGGCTGCAGGGCTTTGTTGCATCTGGTATTGAAGACCTAGACTTTATCAGAGGTGTCATGATTTATAGCAAAATGTAAAAACTCTCTGTGATATAACAGTTGAAGATCATGAAGAAGTTGAACATATTGCAAAGGAAGAGTGAGGGACAATACCATCAGAAAAGTGCAAAAAGCTCATTGATGAATGAAAAACATGTTTGGAAGCTGTCATTGTCATTGTGCACCCAAATACTACTGGTGAGGACTGTATACTGACCATTCAGAAGACAAAAATATAATTTCAGCAGGGGATGTTTTCTTGGCACACGTTGGGCCCCTTTGTACCAATCAAGCATCATTACAATGCCCCAGTCTACTTGAACGTTGTTGCAGGCAGTTAAATGGCTTCTTATGGAAAAAGGGCTACAGCCCAGTACCAGCCCAGCAAGGTGTACCTAAGTAGCAGGTAAGTGTACATCTTCTTTGTGTATGCATTTTTTTCTTTCTAAAGTGGTATGTAGTATACAGTATACAGTTGTATGCACAAGTTAGTATACAGGTGGGATTTCAACCTGCAACCCTCTGATCTGATGTCCATCTCCTGAACCACTACACCACAACTGCCATGTGCTGTTACAGTATGTGTAACATGGCTGTTATGTAACTGTATGAATGCCACAGTTGGTCCTACTCTCTACATTTACAGTGCATGTGCAGGGAGTACTATTCAGTGTGATATGAGGTTCTGTGCTATTGTGACATTAGCACATGTAGAGTAGCAGGGCAATAACAAACCCATTACATCTACTGTGACTACCAGGTTCATAGAGTTCAATGCTCAGCATGGTCTCCTATTGTAATGCACTGTACTCTACTGAACTATACTCTACATTACCATACAGTTCTCTACTCTACTTCACTCTACTCCATTGTTCATTACTGCTGCTTGGGTCTAGGGATGGGTATCAGTGTATGCCTGGAAAGTGAGCTGCAGTTGCTCAGTTGGTACACCAACACATGTGAATACAGTACATGTATGCAGTTTGCTTCATCGGTGGCATGGTGTAGTAGTTGTTGCAGCAGTATGAAGTTCAGAACTCGTGCTGTCTTTGCAAAGCTCTGATGACATTGTACCCCACTCTTCCTTTGCAAACCTCTTCATGATCTTCACCTCAAATCAAGTGTTCTTGCAGAGAGTTTTAAATGTTGCTGTAAATCATGATACATGTGGTACGACCAAGGCCTCCAGGAGGAGAGAAGTGCCGCAAATTCTCAAATTAAATAAACAAGTTTTTAAAGGGACACTCCACCCATTTTGCATTAGGCTTTCCATTGCTAGACACCCAGTCATACTTTTGAATGGTCTTGCAAAAATCTCTCAATTCCCCCTGAGATAGGAGAAATCCGCATTCATCTCTTAACACTTCCTCCGTCAATGATGTAAAAATCGTCATTTTGCATCATCGACAGAGGAAGTGTAAGAGAGGTGGAGAGACTACAAGCCTTTTCCCCCACCCTTTCAACCCTGCCCATAGGGGGTTGGACCTAATGCTCTAACAGACCTATCACAGATCAGTGTCCCAGTGCATTGAGGCTCCAGTAAGCAGTGTTGCCAGATTGGGCTGTTTCTCGCCCAATTGGGCTGCTTGGGATGGCCGTCTGCGGGTAAAAATGGCATTTTGCAGGAAAACTCGCCCAATATTTTCCATAGACATCAATAGAATTGGGCAGGATTTAGTTCTTCCAGGCGGGTTTTGAGCATTTTTTGGGCTGGAAATCATCAGCCTCATCTGGCAACACTGCCAGTAAGTCACTGGCATAGCTGGAAAGGAGAAGCCGGAGCACACTGCAGCTTAGTTTTCAAGACTTTATTTTGTAAACACACCTGACCAACGTTTTGGTGTTGCTACACCTTCTTCAGAGTCAAATAATGGCAAGAGAGAGACACTGAGTGCATCTTAATATGGGACCTTGCCTCCTCCACTTGCCTCCTCCACTCGCTTCTCGTCATGATGACATCACTGACAACAGCATTATATTTCAATATCTTGCAAAAGCTCAATTGTAGAGTCTTTTTCTCGTGTGCAATTGTTATGGTGAATGAAAAACAGTCCCCCAAAAGTTGTTGTGGCTAGGCTGACAGCTGGGAAACTTTATCGTTTTCTCCACGGAGGAGGGGCCAGGAGGCATGGCGAGGAGACAAGCACAAGTGGAGGAGGCAAGGTCGCATATTAAGACGCACTCACAGATTTCAAGACTTGACATTCACAGGTGATCCCACTTGGTTTGGCTAAATTGGTCTCATCTCATTGCAGGTAATTGACCCCACCCCCCAACACCAGGACAGGATTGCAGACAATTAGACAGAGAGGCTTCGTAGAAAGGCATTTTGGATTCATACTCTGAACTCAGTGGAGTCTCAGGTCATAAATGAGGAACACAATATGTCTTGCTCCAGCATCGCGGCTGTGGTCTTGTTATAATTATAGCTGTGGTTTTATTGACAATGTTCTTTGTTTATTGTTTTTTCACTTTTTTGTTTTGTTTTGGGAAGTTGGCAAGCTGTCTAATTGTCTACAATCTTGTCCTGGTGTTGGGGGGTGGGGTCAATTACCTGCAATGAGATGAGACCAACTTTTAGCCAAACCAAGTGGGATCACCTGTGAATGTTAAGTCTTAAAATGTGTGTCTCTCTCTTGCTATTGTAACAGGTGGGACTGTCACTGTTACAAGATTGTCCCTTGACGGCTTCCATAGCCGGTGATGTCATTGTACAGCTGGCCGCTGATTGGCTAGCCAGTTAATGGTGACTAATGGTGCGTTCCCCAGGGTTGGGAGAAGGGATATTTCTGACCTCCTACTTGCTGAAATGCATTGGAACGCCTGTTGAAGTGGAATGTTCAAGTCGCGAGCTGGGGCAAAAGCAAAGCAACCGACTTTGCCCCATTGACTATCGTGATGTCACCACAGCAATGGCAGCGCACAGTATTAGGAATAGTTTATGTTGCACATCACCATTCTATGGACAAATAAAGTTGATTCAAACAGGTTAACAGTTGCAAAACAGCCTATTAACTATTCTAAGGTGTAGTTATATTGACATTGCGTATTTCCAAGACGAAATGCGGCTAAATGAAAATCATGCATGATGTTGTTTCATTGCTGACATCTTTGAGAAGTGGATATGTGGTTCTTGTCCCTCCATGTTTGTAGTTTGTTCGACTTGCTGGTTGGAACGCTTTCAAGTGGGAGGTAGCTGCCTTCTTGTTGCCTACTAGGAAGCTCCTACCTCTGGGGAATGCAGCATTAGGCATCAGTTTTATAAAAACAGCCAGAATGGGTAGACTCGCTGGAGCTCTCCCGGATTTGTTTGTGTTCTGTGCTGTGAGTGTTGCTGGGTAGGCTGAGGTTTGACTGGTTCCAGCCTACAGAGACTAATGCCCCCTCTGTGAATGTTTGAGGTATGTGTGTGTAAACAGTGTTTGTGTGTAACATTCTATGTGCCTGTATGCCTCCTCTGCCCATCTAAACCTGTGTATATTCACTATTGTTTTTATTGTTGATTGCCAGGGTAGCCAGGTGATCCCCGTGGCACACGGTGTCTGTTGTGCGCACTATCCACTGATGCTGAGGTATGCATAACATTCTTTTGTATGTGCAATAATTGTGACAATGTATAGCTAATGGTGGACAACTGCTAACCATCTGTGTAAATGCTTGACTCCTCAGAGGGTACCATCGAGGGTCATAGGCACTTATCGCTGCTGTTTTGCCCATAGTAGCATTTTGTTTGTTGTTTTGTTGTTATTTTATCCGACCGCCTACTCTCTGTATTTTGTTTCTGTTGCCAACTAGTTCATGCTCGCAGGGCAGGCCCCAGTAGTAGAGAGCCCTAGTGTGAATTATTAGTAGCCTAGTTGTGTGAACGTGAATTCTCACCTGTGTAGTGGGTAGCCATACTGATAGAATCACTTGCTTAGCGTGGGTAGCCAAACTGATTGAACCACTTGCTTAGCTAGTACGCCTGTGTGTGTGTGTGTGTGCCGTGTGTGCCGTGTGCTTCAACATAGGCCATTTGTCTCTGAGCACAAGAGGTGACAACACATCTAGCTCTATCCTTAACTGGCACCCCGCCCTGTTAGCCTGGCCCTGGCACAATTTAGGCATGTCTAGTAGGCCTAGGCCACCACTCTGGTCTGTCTTTTATTTTACGTTGGCGGTCTGGATATTGAATGTGTTTTGTATCAATAAAGAAAAAGAATGTTATTTTTGCACAAGACATCCACGTCTCTGTCTCAGTCTGTCAGAACTTGCGTTTGCCTTAAATCCATGTATATTTCTAGGGGCGAAATTCCCCTAGTGGTGTAGTCGTGTAATTACAGGTATTCCAACTTGATAATTATTACTTTGGGTCATCCCCTAAGGTCCACTTGGCTACACTATCATTTGACTCTGAAGAAGGTGTAGCAACACCGAAATGTTGGTAGCGTGTGTGCACAAAATAAAGTCTTGAAAACTAAGCTGCAGTGTGCTCCAGCTTCTCCTTTGCAGTGATGTCTGTCCCACTGTGATGCACATGCAAGCAGGGTTGCCAGATGAGGCTGATGATTTCCTGCCCAAAATATTTTCATAACCCGCCTAGAAGCTCAAAATGTACTAAGCAACCCAATGGGGCGGGAAACAGCCCAATCTGGCAACACTGCCTGCAAGCTGAGTGAGGGATGATGCGTAGAGTCCCAAATAACTGGGTGTGGCCTGTGGAACTTGAGCATTGCAATGCATTATGGGGATTGTTGTCACAAATCCACAAGCACTAAAAAGTCATTTTCTGCCTTTTCTCGGCCAAGAAGGCACCAAATTAAAAATGTATACTACCATTCTACTATATTATATGACCCACTTTCAATACATATTCATGTCTCCACCGGTGGAATGCCCCTTTAATGTGACAACTCGAGAGTGTGCAGCACTTCTCTCCTCCTGCAAGTGTGCAACTGCACTCAGGACCCGCCAGGTTAGTGGGGGGATTAATTAACCAGTGCTCTCCACCATCCTCTTCCATGACTGAGGCACCCCAATTATGGTACAGTCCCGCTGCACTGCTGCCTTTCGGATGCCCTTTGGGGGCTGCCCCCTTGCACGGGTGAGGCATAAATGCAATTTTGTTGTGTGTCGTGTGCACAGTGTGTAGTGTGTTGTGGAGTGCTGTGTCACAATGTGAATGGATGTAGGAAGGAAAAGGGACAAGTTAAGGGATGAGTTTATGTTGTGTTTTTCACACAATTGCTGATTTCAGTTGCAAGACTAATATCATAGGGGACATTATCACATATATTTCTGGTATATAACCTCTGGGCGCATAACAACATTGATTTTAGGACAAGTAGTCAGGATTCAGACACCATATGACACAATGGAATCACTGAGAAACTATATCATTGATACTGGTTATGGAAAATGATTTGCCTAGTTAACAAGACTGAAAATCACCCCCTAAACATGGGATAACATAGTGAAAGGATACATTGTCAGACAGGGCTGGAATGACAGTATGGCATACCGGGCATTTTCCCGGTGGGCCGACGCCCCTCGAGGGCTGATGCCCCTCTTTAAAAAAAAAATTATATATATATATATTTTTTTACAAAAGAGACCGGCAGCCCACGATGTCAAGCTGACGGCCCTCGGCCAGGACGGTTCTAATGGGTGGCAGGGGGTGGCATTTGACAGAAATATGATATGCCAGCCCAGGAGCTCCCTCAGATATAATAGACTCAAGCCCCGAGAAAAACGCGTAATAGCGAACGAAATCGCAAATAGCGGTTCAACAAAACATCGTTTCCCCCACACACACTCTTTGATCCATGTTTGTATAGACATCATGGCTGTGAATTGGCACATGTGGGGTACCATTCGAAAGCTGAGACTTCATTTTATATTCCTCCTGTACATTCTGCTCATTTTTAAGGCCAAAATATTCACAGGCATGTGCTAATTGCTGTCTTTGTGGTGGAATGGTGCTGTCTGTGATTCTGTAGAGTAGCCAGTGAGTAGCCACTAAGCATATTATTGTTACTACCAAATAAATATTTCAAGAACACACCTCTGTGGTTGCCCGGGCCGTTTTGTTGTCCCAGTCCAGCCCTGTTGTCAGATTCCTGATACTCAAGACAATATTTTAGAGTTTAAAATAGGTCTTTCTGATGCTCGCTGATGCCACCGTATGAAAAGACAAGAGATGATATCGGCGAAAATGGAAACAAATGTGTCTGAGTAAATGTTTGAAGAGCTGCAGGCAGGGGCGGAGCTACAGGGGTGGCTAGGGGGGCATTTGACCCCCCTGAAATCTGATTGGCTACCCCAGGTGCTCCCCCAGAAAATGGACAGGAGTCCCGCCCACTCGTGTTACATGAAGCGCATAGATCGCCTGCAAATCGCTATTGCGAGTGAAGAAAGGGTAACCATTTTTCCCACACACATTTCGATGCAAGTCTGTGTACACACCAACCTCGTGAATTTACAGTAGGCATACAAGGTACCATTCGAAAGCTTAGACTCCCCTCTGTCTAGTGGTATGCATGGCAACTCTCTGGATGTGTGCTTTTCCGTCCTGAAGAAGAAAAGCCTTAGAGAAAAAAAGTAGCTTCATGATTAATTCCTGTGAATTCAACTCAAACCTCATGTCTAAAGTCCAAATATTCACTGGCATAATACTAATTGCTGTCTTTGTGTTGGAATAGACTAGATGCTAATGAGTATTTTAAAAGAATGTCCTTACAGCACCTTCGATAGCATTGTTATGTGTGAATTGTAGCAAGCTCTTAGAAGCATCACCACATTACAGTGACTGGATGTTATGGAGGTAACTGGATGTTATGGAAGTAACTCTGAAATCTGAAGTCTGAGTTCAAACTTAAATTATTGATGGGAAATTTGAAATTACATAAAAACACAGATGGTAGAAAATAATTTGATTAACTCTCAGACACCTAAGCATTAATTTCCTTTCAACTTCAAAGTCTTTGATGCAGAAACTTTTATGTTCATTTTTGAGAATTCTGTAGAAACGTTGAAAATCTGCAATAATGGGCATCAGTGAAACACTTATCTTTATCATCTCACATCACTATATGATTCTCACATACATAAACACAGATAGCCTACAGGTGTACACACCTGTCAATGTATTCCAATGGCGTATCACTATTAGCATTCTCCTTCCAAAAAGAGCAGCCCTTCATATCATACTTTTCTCAAATCTCGTTTCCCACATTTCTGGCACATCTTTGGAGAAAAAAGAGTAGCCTGCATATTAAATTATTACCTCTACAATGGTTAAAATGTATTCAGAAAAGACAGAAAGCAGTAAATAAAAATGGCCATGTTTTACTTGAAATTTGATATTTTCTATATACATACTATTTTCTCTCCGGAAATGACTGTGTGGTGTTGGGATATGTAATTTGAGTTAGGTTCAGTCAATGTAAGGCACATAGCTCTTTGTAAATCTTGCCATTTGCAATGCAATGGGTTTCTGAGGGTCAAATCACAAAAAAATCACATCACAAATCACCAAAAGACATAAATTGTGACTGATTACTCTTTGACATAATCGGAGACCTAAAACTTAAGGTTGCAGTTATAGGGTGCACTTTAGAAGGGATTCAGTGACAGCACCTTACATCAGGTGTTAGGGTTGCCAAATGTGACCAATGATTACCAATCCAAAAATACTCAAAAGAACGCCTTAAAACTAAAATCCTGCCAGATTTAAACAGAAGTCTTGATTCATATGACCACAAATGTACAGAATACCTGCCCAAAGCCCTTTTTTAACCCATAGATGACAATCGGAAACCGCTCAATCTGGTACCAGTGACGGGTGTCATAAGAACCTGGGAATATCATTCTCTTTAGGCCTATCTATTCTATAGTGTTTGAGTGTTTTTTTCTTTGTGTAAGAGTATGCCCCTGTGAAATTCATGTGGCTACCCCATTGCCCCCCCAATAATACATGTCTGGTTCCGCCACTGGCTGCAGGGAGGGCTATACTTAACCAAAATGTTCTCAAGAGTTGTCGGATGAAAGCTCAGAGTCTCTCCTTAGCATACGATACCACACATACCAAAATCAACCATCCCTATATGTCTTAAACAAGGGCCAGTAGAAAGACAGGCACCCATCTTAAAAACCTTTATTTTTGATGGGGGGGGGTGTTACTTTAATGGCTGATAACCCTAACTTGGCTGTACTTCCAGAAGGGTTATCATACAAAAATGTTAACTTCAGACATGTATCTTTTCAAAAAATATAAGCAACCTTTGCCCCTCTGAGTGGTACCGACATCTCACCTGGCCCGTGGGCTAGTAGGTTTATTTATGATGTACTGACAGATTCCAACTTATGGTCTATTCCCTTCAGCCCTGCTTCCTGACATTAGGCATAAGCAACATAATAATGAGTAACATCAGGTAATAGACCTTTTCATCTCCCCAGCTTGTCAGACTGTGGTGTAACAGGAGAAGGATATGCTGCTCTGGCCTCAGCTCTCAAATCAAACCCTTCATACCTGGAGGAGCTGGACCTGAGAGGAAACGACCCTGGAGACTCTGGAGTGGAGCTTCTTATGTCAGCAGTGACCAATCAGAAGTGCAAACTCAGGTGAGGGAGTGGAGTTGGATTGAAAGTCAGTGCGATAAGAGTATGTTTTCCAGTGTACCGCATAAGGGGGGAGGGGGAGGAATATGTGTTTACACACGATGCTTGGTGCAAAAATGCTACGGTGGTACAGAGACACTGCTCTCCACTAGTGGAGTTCATGATCATCAAGTGCCGACCCTTCTATTTACCAAGAGAAATATCCGCCATTCTACTGGTCGCAGTTTACCTCGCTCCTAGCAACACCAATAGCGTCAGAAGCGAGGCACTGAACGAGCTGCATCGGGGAATCAGTGAACAACAAGATGCACACCCAGATGCCTTCACAGTG
>NW_026945610.1:434585-449862 GCF_034702125.1 Engraulis encrasicolus | reverse complement strand
ACGTGTTGTGAAGACAAAAAACTCATTCTCATTTTCTCCCCTGTTAAAGGCTCAATACTAGCTGTCAGTTAGTATCAGAACAGGGGGCGTATTACAGAAAACTTCCTATCTTCAGTCGTCCTATCTTAACTTTTGACTTGAGATAAGATTTTTTCCAGTTTGGTATTACAGAAACAAATCCTAACTTCATTTAGGATTCTTATCTTATCTTTGGAAATCCTATCTTATCTTGAGTTAGGAATCCTAAAGTAGCGATCTAAACATCTACGATCTACTTTTTATGTCTGTTACCTGACAACAAATGCACCGCTACCTAGCAACAGTAGTGCGACGCAAGCTAGAATACACAGATTTGACTGCTGATGCATCTTGCGGTCTGCGTGATACTAAACCAGAGAGGAAGAGGACGTAAATATTTCGCTAAACTTTTTAAGCTCATTACTTTTAAATAACGCACTTATTGACGTTCCGCCGAACGGATTTATAATACAGCAACATCTGTGAGGACGAAATTAGGTCACTCTCGCTGCCTGCAACCTCAAGTTGACCAAATGCATTGTGGTTTCAGTCCCAATAAAGTGCTTCCCATTTTCCATATTTTCATCCCAATGCTTTGTTTTTCCAAGCGAATGCACGCAAAACAGTTAAGACGTAATTTCATGAAATGTCTTTGTATGACCAGCGCATGTATATAAATAAATGACAATTAGCCGACTTGGCTTGACCCATGGTCGGCTGTCAATTAAGGAAGTTGATATCGGACTTCATATCGAAGTCGGGTATATTTATCATCAACTCTTCACTTCACACATCGTTTGGGTCAGTCAATATAGCCTAATTTAATTAACATTTCATCCGTTCACAATTGCGTTGTTTTCCCGGATAGACTTCACGGTTAGTTCTGGTTGAAACAGCAAGCTGGGCGTGGGTAAATGGTGATGAACACCAGCTAAATTTTGGCTAACAAATCAATGGATAACTGGAATTAGGACAGCTGGGTGGCTGTCCTAAAGTTAGGACCAATTATTTAGGATTTTTCGAAGTTAGGATGCTTCTGTAATACCCCTTTCTTAACTTAAGATAGGATGCGCAAAACAACTTAGGAAACGCTGTTCTGTAATACGCCTTTCCAAAATTCGGTCCTAAAGTGCCGTTGCCGCGGTAAGTAGAAAAATAAGATAAGATTGTCAAGATAGGAAGTTTCTGTAATGCGCCCTCAGGTGCTCCCGATGAAGGATTCCATCTTAACTGCCACTGTCTCAAGATTCTATTCTTAACGAGCAGGTGCGAGCAGCCATTCTAGAAGTCTATTGTTCAGCTCCTCAATGCATTGTAATATAGTCTTGATAGTCTTGATGGACTGCTAGCTGCATGGCTTAGTGGTAATGCATGCCGCTGCATTAGATATATGGAGGTTGAGGGTTCGAATCCCATCCGAAGCCATGTTGATTTTCTAAATTATATCATATGCAGCGTTCCTTGGCCGACTTAAAATGCCATGTATATCATTTAGTATGGATGGCAAATGTGCTGAATTACAGATATTGAGGTTGGGGGTTCGAAACCCAGTCAAAGCCATGTTGATTTTCAAAATTATATCATATGCAGTGTTCCTTGGCCAACTTAAAATGCCATGTATGTCATTTAGTATGCATGGCAAATGTGCTGGATTACAGATATGGAGGTTGGGGGTTCGAATCCCAGTCAAAGCCATGTTGATTTTCTAAATTATATCATATGCAGCGTTCCTTGGCCGACTTAAAATGCCATGTATATCATTTAGTATGCATGGCAAATGTGCTGGATTACAGATATGGAGGTTGGGGGTTCGAATCCCAGTCAAAGCCATGTTCATTTTCTAAATTATATCATATGCAGCGTTCCTTGGTCGACTTAAAATGCCATGTATATCATTTAGTATGGATGGCAAATGTGCTGAATTACAGATATTGAGGTTGGGGGTTCGAAACCCAGTCAAAGCCATGTTGATTTTCAAAATTATATCATATGCAGTGTTCCTTGGCCAACTTAAAATGCTATGTATGTCATTTAGTATGCATGGCAAATGTGCTGAATTAGGGATATGGGGGTTGGAGGTTCGAACCCCAGTCGAAGCCATGTTGATTTTCAAAATGATATCATATGCAGTGTTCCTTAGCCAACTTCAAATATCATGTATTATATGTCATTTAATATCAATGGCAAAGGGGTTGGATTACAGATATGGAGGTTGTGAGTTCGAATCCCGCTCGAAGCCATGTTGATTTTCAAAATTATATCATATGCAGTGTTCCTTAGCCAACTTAAAATACCATGTATGTCATTTAGTATATCCCCAAAACGCAGAGCTACAACACTTTCAAGATGGCTGAATCCAAGATGGCTGAATTGTTTGGCCCATAACTTCTGACTGGGTGGATGGAGTTTTTCCAAGATTTCTTTTAGCTTTGTTTTCTCAATAGTACTTTGTTTCATCTCTGCCCCCAAAGGCAAGCCCGCTTCCAGCATTTTCTGTGAGAATGCATTTCTAGTCATTATTACTTCTGCATGTGCTGATACACTCTGCACATCTGTGTTGGTATTCAGAATGTCACAATACTCTGTGTGTGTCAGGGTCATTAGTAGCCCTATGAAAATAGAGTGTGTCATTGTAATTGTGGTACACTGCTCTTTCCGATGAGGACGTGTAAATATTACATCATCTGTGCACAACTTATAGAAGAATGCAGGTGTGGATATGTTGGAAGCAGGAATAAAACATCAACACATACAGACACACACTCACGGTCACATAGAGTACAACAATACAGACACAGATGGAGAGGGGGAACATTAGTTGCTGGAAGGGCTAATGTTGTACAATACATTGGCATTGAGGATAGATTAGGTAGACATTACAGTTATATTGTATTATGTCAGGTTGACCTTTTCCATCTGTAGAATGTTTAGCAGTAACGACAGCAACTGTGTAATCTTGGAACTGAAAGACTTCAAAACTCACAACAGAAAAAAGAAAACGTTATTTGTCACACAAATGATGATCAGTGGTGAATCTCTACTTAAATTTGGCTCCTACATAAATACTGTGTTGTTATCTCTCCCATTTTGTAGGTTGTTGTCCGATGAAGCAGAGAGAGCCTGTGAGTATCTGACTTCAGTTCTGGGTAGAAACCCCTTACTCCTGACAGAGCTGGACCTGAGAGGGAAGATATCAGGAGACTCAGGAGTGAAGCAGCTCTGTGCTCTACTGAAGGATTCACACTGCAGAATCAAGGAGCTCTGGTTAGTGATTTAATGTGTTTTTTTCTATTTAATTATGAAGTAGTTACGAGTAGTACAGTATGATTGTTTTGTTGGCACAATTGATACTTGTTATTATCTGGTTTTCAATTGTGTTTATTGTGTATATGGACTAGTTTGCATGTAAGATTGCAATAAGCATGTATTTGGCTTGGTAGTTGGCCTTGGTGTGTGTATTTGGCATGGTATCTGGCCTCGATGAACAGCATGCGTTAAGCATGGTAGCTGGCCTTGGTGTACAGCATGTGTTTGGCATGGTATCTGGCCTTGGTGTACATTGCACAATAAAGCATGTATTTGGCATGGTAGCTGGCCTTGGTGTACAGCATGTGTTTGGCATGGTATCTGGCCTTGGTGTACAGCATGTATTGGGCATGGTAGCTGGCCTTGGTGTACAGCATGTATTGGGCATGGTAGCTGGCCTTGGTGTACAGCATGTATTTGGCATGGTATCTGGCCTTGGTGTACAGTAAGCATGTATTTGGCATGGTATCTGGCCTTGGTGTACAGCATGTATTTGGCATGCTATCTGGCCTTGGTGTACAGTGCAGTATGTTTGGCATGGTAGTTGGCCTTGGTGTACACAGTAAGCATGTATGTGGCATGGTAGTTGGCCTTGGTGAACAGCATGTATTTGGCATGGTAGCTGGCCTTGGTGTACAGCATGTATTTGGCATGGTATCTGGCCTTGGTGTACAGTAAGCATGTATTTGGCATTGTAGCTGGCCTTGGTGTACAGCATGTATTTGGCATGGTATCTGGCCTTGGTGTACAGTGCAGCATGCAATTGGCATGGTAGCTGGCCTTGGTGTACAGCATGTGTTTGGCATGGTAGCTGGCCTTGGTGTACAGCATGTATTGGGCATGGTATCTGGCCTTGGTGTACAGCATGTATTGGGCATGGTATCTGGCCTTGGTGTACAGCATGTATTTGGCATGGTAGCTGGCCTTGGTGTACAGTATGTGTTTGGCATGGTAGCTGGCCTTGGTGTACAGCATGTATTTGGCATGGTAGCTGGCCTTGGTGTACAGTAAGCATGTATTTGGCATGGTATCTGGCCTTGGTGTACAGCATGTATTTGGCATGGCAGCTGGCCTTGGTGTACAGCATGTATTTGGCATGGTATCTGGCCTTGGTGTACAGCATGTATTGGGCATGGTATCTGGCCTTGGTGTACAGCATGTATTGGGCATGGTATCTGGCCTTGGTGTACAGCAGAGGTTCCCAAACTGGGGTCCGGGACCGCAAGGGTGGTCACGTTATTGCAAGGGGCTCGCGAAGAGAAGAGACTGACGGGCAGCGGACAAACTTTCGGGACTCTGAGTGGCGCCCTGACGGGCAGCGGACAGACCCCCTCACCCAGGGGTGTCAAACATATAACCCGCGGGCCGCATCCGGCCCGCCAGAGGATTCAATCCGGCCCGGATGTAAAAAAAAAATAAAAAACAAATATATATATATTATTTTTTTATTATTATTATTTTTTTTTGCTTTTTCAAAGAAATAACCGAAACTCGCAATTACGCCACTGGGGGCATTTGATAAAGCTCATATATAGACCTCATATATAGAGATCAAATGTTAATACTTCCTATTCGTATTGTATTGGTTATAATTAAATAATAAATATAATTGTATTTGTATTGGTTCATATTGAGCTGAAATGGGATATTAAAATGCAGGAAATTACATCTAAGAAGTACATTTTCTGGGGGAAGACCCCCCGCCAAAATGAACTTTCCCGTATTTTATTAATTGATGGTTGACAATGAATGAATGAAATCAATGACATTTGGAAAGGATTATCAGTATTGCATTGCTTTACGTATTCAACACACTTTTAAAACATGCTGAAAAGATAACGCGATAGTACTGAAAACTAATCCTCTGCTTTAAGGGTTTTTTTGCGATGATGTTACTAATACGGCCTGCTTGAGGTCCACATGGGTTGTATGCGGCCCCCGGACCAAAATGAGTTTGACACCCCTGCCCTAACCGCAACCCAACCCTCCCTCCCCCTACCACAACCCCCAACCCCCTCCCCCCTCCCCCCTGGTTCATGCGATGTTTTGTCTTCAATGCTTATGGTAAGGTTTTTTGGTACTGTGTCTTGATGTTGTAAATTTACAATGTGGAGCCATATAATCTTTTTTTTTATCCTCATTTCAACCCTAATGTGTACCATTTCTGAGCTACTGGTGGTGGAGGTGTGGTTAAATGGCGGCGCTCGTATGAGCAGCGACCTGAGAGTACTTGTACAGTGTATTCTTAAACGCAATTTTATAAGTATGCGTATGTTTTTATGCAATATACCGAAGCCATTCCATAAATTGGTTAATGACCATATTAATTTGGCAGAAATAACTTTGGGCCCCATCAGAAAAATGTTAGATTAGATTAGATTAGATTAGATTACATTAGATTACATTAGATTGCCTTTATTGTTTACATAAAACCTCAAGTGTATCATTTTACATAATATACCATAACCATTCCATAAATTGGTTAGTATCCGTACTAATTTGGGACAAAACATGTTTGGAATGTTTGGAAATGTAATGGTGGTGGGATGCAGAAATGATGTTGGGCCCCAGCAGAAAATGTCTGGAAACCACCTGGTGTGCAGTAATGGCCTACACACTGTATCAGCAGACTTCAGAACAGGTCAGAGCCCCATCTGGGTCATATGCACTTCAGTCTGACAGGCAGCTGACAGCTTTGGCAGAGTCTGGGATGAAGTCATTGAAAATGCGCCCCTCCCCCACCCAATACATACAGTGTAATGAGGAGCCAGTTCTAGGCCCCTATGTTCCCTTGCTCCTATGTTCCCGTACTGACAGGTTTGGGTTAGGGATGGGCTTTGGTCTATGCAGATTAACTTTCTCTGGTGACCTGGGGAAAACTGCCAATCACCCCCACAGGAGGCAACCGTATCTCACTCATTTCGTGAAGTATTCACGAAAAAAATAGATTAATTTTCGTGGTGCATTCACGTTATTGCCCGACTTTCGTAAAGTCTTCACGAAAATAATAGATTAATTTTCACGCTGCCTATTCACTTGAATTGCCCGACTGTTGCCTAGCGACTCACTAGTTTGATGCCCTTTCGGTAGCCTACCGTCACATGGTAATCAAACATTTCAAACAAGCAATTTAGGGTTAGGGTTAGGGTTAAGTAGGGTTAAGGTTAGGGTTAAGGTTAGGGTTAGGTTTAGGGTTAGGGTTAGGTTTAGGGTTAAGTAGGGTTAAGGTTAGGGTTAGGTTTAGGTTTAGGTTTAGGTTTAGGGGACATAAGGCGTAAGTACCGAAAGGGCGTCGAATTAGTGAGTCCCGAGTGTATCAGCAGTGTTCTGTCAGCACCCCCTCCCCGCCCCTGCAGATGTTTGGATAACCATAGCAGTGGGGCAATTCAAGTGAATAGGCAGCGTGAAAATTAATCTATTATTTTCGTGAAGACTTTACGAAAGGCGGGCAATAACGTGAATGCACCACGAAAATTAATCTATTATTTTCGTGAAGACTTTACGAAAGGCGTGAGATAGGGCTCCAGGAGGATGAAACTGGTGTTGTATTCATGTAGAGATGGATGAGAGTCCATATTGGCTGGTTATTACAGATGGATGAGAGTCTATATTGGCTGGTTATTACAGATGGATGAGAGTCTATATTGGCTGGCTATTACAGATGAGAGTCTATATTGGCTGGTTATTACAGATGGATGAGAGTCTATATTGGCTGGTTATTACGTAAGGGTTAACGTTCGGCGAGAAGGTCGCTACCGTGGAATAGCAGCACGACAGAGAGAATCTTTAGACCCCGACGCGGAGCGGAGGGGTCTTGTTCTCTCTGAAGTGCTGCTATTCCACAAAGCGACCGACTCGCCGAAAGTTAACCCGCTTATTATATGGATATACTTAAATGATTCACACATGGCGGGGACATTGCTTTAGACCTATTTATTGTTAAGATTGTTGCTGCGCAAAACAAAACAGTGCCGTTGTGGAACACCGCTAGGCAACAGCTAGGTAGGCTAGCCAGGACAAAAGGTGTTGTCTATCACAGCAGCTGATTAGAGTGACAAAAGACCGGACCCCCTGCGAAGTGATATGAAACATTCGCTTTAGCCACTGACTTGTATACAAGCCAGTGGCTTTAGCAGTGAACGTCTTGTTGCCATTGACAGCGGTAGCCAGGACAGCGGGTGCTGTCTATCACAGCAGCTGATTAGAGTCTTGTTGAAAAGTCGCTTTAGCAGTGAAAAGTCTTGTTGCCATTGACAGCGGTCTGTTATAGACCAACCCGTCCGTTATCGAAAAATAACAGACGTCCGAACGTTGGGGAGCCCCGTTGAAATGAATGGAGCATTCGACAGATGACGTCACAACCATATAATAAAGATGGATAAGAGTCTATATTGGCTGGTTATTACTGATCGATGAGAGTCTATATTGGCTGGTTATTACAGATGGATGAGAGTTGATATTGGCTGGTTATTACAGATGGATGAGAGTTGATATTGGTTGGTTATTACCGGTACAGATGGATGAGTGTCTATATTGGCTGGTTATTACAGATGGATGAGAGTCTATATTGGCTGTTTGTTGTGGATCACTGTAGTGTGTCCAGCTGCATTATTACAGTGGTGCTCATATGTTTACATACCCCAGCAGAATATACGCTTTCTCTGTGATTTCTCACAAAATATGAAGGATTACACAAAAACTTTTTTTTCACTTATTGCTAGTGACTAGCTTAAGATAGTTATTAGCAATATTCTGTGTTTACTCTTTCAAAAGCATGATCACAACCCAAACTACCCAAATGACCCGGTTCAAAAGTTTACATACCCTAGTTTCTGATGCTGAATATGGCCCTGTTTAACATCAGGGACCGCTCTAAATTGTTTGTGGTAGTTGTGGATAAGGCTCTTAATGTTCTCAGATGACAAAACAGCACATTCTTCCTGGCAGAATGGTTGTTTCCTATAATATATTTGGGTGTCTTGCTGGAACCTCACATTTGAGGTTTCCCCTGAGTGGCTCAATGATGTTGAGATCAGGAGAGTGAGATGGTCGCTCAAAAACCTTCATTTTATTCTTTCTGAAGCTAATGACGGGTTGATTTGGCTTTCTGTGTCGAAATATTGTCATGTTGGCACCGTTGGAATTTCAATTCAGAAATGCAATATGAGGAGTTTGGTTGGAATCAAGCCAATGGGCAAGGGAATCATTGCATTGCAATGATCATTGCAAGGGAAATTGTTCAGGAGGCATAGGACAACCAAAAAATAACTTCAGGTGAAATATAGGACAACATGAAAAAATGTTGGCACTTGAGGAAAGATGGGCTGTTGGGGGTTGCCAGGAGAAAGCCATTACCACAAAAAAGCAAACATGTTATTTTGCATATGATACACCAAATTTTGTTTCCATAGAGCCAGGCCTGTTTTTTTTTACAAACCTGCCATTTAAAAAGTATTGGGAGTTGGGAGATGAAACTTTCACAATTTGGAGACATGCCATAGAGCTCGCTAACAACGCGTCAACTAAACTTCTAGGTGAAAGTGTTGATGTTTTATGACCGAAAAAGCCTCCTACACTCTAATGTCTAGAGTGGCGGAATCTTGGTTCATGAAGGTTCCACCATAGTTTTCAATGGAGACCCAGGCTTTAACAAAATCGCCAAAAACGGGAAAACGACAAGAGACACGGAGAAGCCTATAACTATACGCGATCTCCAAGCCGAGCCGGTCGTTTTAGTGTTTGAACGGTGTCTCTATCTCGAAAGGTCTAGGAGGAGATCCCTGCACAAGAACAATAATAATAAACTAGAAATGCATTCTCACAGAAAATGCTGGAAGCGGGCTTGCCTTTTGGGGCAGAGATGAAACAAAGTACTATTGAGAAAACAAAGCTAAAAGAAATCTTGGAAAAACTCCATCCACCCAGTCAGAAGTTATGGGCCAAACAATTCAGCCATCTTGGATTCAGCCATCTTGAAAGTGTTGTAGCTCTGCGTTTTGGGGATATACTAAATGACATACATGGTATTTTAAGTTGGCAAAGGAACACTGAGTATGATATAATTTTGAAAATCAACATGGCTTCGAGCGGGATTCGAACTCACAACCTCCATATCTGTAATCCAGCCCCTTTGCCATTGATATTAAATGACATACAATACATGATATTTGAAGTTGGCTAAGGAACACTGCATATGATATAATTTTGAAAATCAACATGGCTTTGACTGGGCTTCGAACCCCCAACCTCCATATCTGTAATTCAGCACATTTGCCATGCATGCTAAATGACATACATGGCATTTTAACTTGGCCAAGGAACACTGCATATGATATAATTTTGAAAACCAACATGGTTTTGGGTGGGGTTCGAACTCTCAACCTCCATATCTGTAATCCAGCACATTTGCCATTGAGCCAAGCAGCTGGCTGTCTTTATCATCCCAGCTAGACAATATCACATTGCATTGAAGAGCTGAACAATAGACTTATAGAATTTTAGTGGCAGGTGCTCGTTAACATTCCAGCTAGACAATATCACATTGCATTGGAGAGCTGAACAATAGACTTCTAGAATTTTAGTGGCAGGTGCTCGTTAAGAATAGAATGTTGAGAGAAAGTGACCGTTGAGATTGAACCCTATATTGTTTTCAATGGGGACCCAAACTAAAATCGCCAAAAACGAGAAAACGACAAGAGACACGGACAAGCCTATTAATACAAATGATCTCCAAGCCGAGCCGGTCGTTTTAGTATTTGAACGGTGTCTCTATCTCGAAAGGCCGAGGAGGAGATCCATGCACAAGAGAACCAATAATAAATTAACAGGACTTAGAGATTACTATAATCGGGCCTTGCTCTGCAAGCCCGCTTAATAATAAGAAACAGGACTTAGAGATTACTATAAACGGGCCTTGCTCTGCAAGGGCCATGCTCTGCAAGGGCCATGCTCTGCATGGTCCTTGCTCCGCAAGCCCGCTTAATAACAGTCAGTGGTCAGTCTTAGAAATTGCATGTGCACTTGCACAGACGTGTGCACTTTAACTCTGCCTTCATGCACTTGCACCAAGATCTGGCAGGTGTATTTGTACAAGTACTAGTACAGCTGCACTTCACCTCTAGTTGGAATACATCTTTGGCAACGGCATCTTTGGTAGTGTAGTCCAAATCTGGGAACTGTCCATTTCTTACCAGATTGGCAGGCATTTCTGGCAAATGCAGATAATAAGATTTTGTATTCCTGTCAACTGTGCTGGTAACAAATGGACAGTTCCCAGATGACAGAGATGTCTTCATAACAGCAGATGATTGTGTCTTCCATGTATGAAATAGTCCTATAGTATTATTCAGTATGCTTGCCAAAGGCCTCTGCTTGCCCCCAGCAAGCATACTAATTGTTGTCCGACAGTTTATTATTTAGTATGCTTGCGGGAAAGCATACTAATTGTTCATCGACAGTTTATTATTATTCTACGTTTTTCCATTCACCTCCATTCATTAGTATGTGGCTTTGAATCGTTGCAGCATTAGAGATAGAGACACGGTTTGTGTGCCAAAACGAACAGGTCAAAAAGGGCTCAAGGTGGTGTATTTTTCGCTGGCCTACCCCCTTTCATTCGTTCACCAGATTCGTTTTCCTCAGTTTTCTCTCTGTTTGTAGAATGGTCAAGATGATGATGTCACAAACTGTGGCATTTAGAGTGAGAGGTGACCTGTCCTGGGGTTTTTAATAGAATAAAATAAACCGCTTCACCTTTCGACTAGGTAAAGGCATTGTCAGAGAGGTCTTGGCTCTGAATACAAACTGTGTTAAGATCATTAGCCAACTCTTAAAAATGTTTGAGAGAGAGCAGTTTTAAAATCCCTATGATGTGACCCCATTCACTTAGAAAAAATGTGTGAACAGCTCAGCGCATAGGCCTGAATATGTCCACTTTTTGACTGAACCATTTGGCCTAGAAAAGTGATCTCAGCTTTGACATGAAGAACAGGGTTATGCCATTTGTGTGTCAATATCATTTGACAACTTGTAAAACTTTTGGAGATAAGGCTGCACATATTACTGAGCTATTGACTGCCAAACTGTCACCTTTAGAATCTTCATTCATACACACACACATGCAGCCTTGTAGAACCTGGACAACCGTGGCCTAATATGCTGCTGTGGCCACTTTATACAGTAAGTGGGTACTGGGTATCAGGTGTTGGTCTGTCAGAGGGTTGCAGGTTTGAATCCCACCCTTACCTCTCCCTACCCACCCATTGCTGAAAGGCACCTGAAGCATCTCCATACATGCACGCGCCAGCACACACACACACACACACACACACACACACACACACACACACACACACACACACACACACACACACACACACACACACACACACACACACACACACACACACACACACACACACACACACACACCTCTTTCCCTCGTGTTTCTGTGTGTGCATAGGACAGCTCTGTATGTGTGTGTGTGTGTGCAGAAGCCGCAAGCATACTTACACCATTGTCTCTCCGGAATTGCAGTCTTAATAATAATAATAATAATAATAATAATAATAATAATAATAATAATAATAATAATAATGATTTATTTTCTTCCAGATATAATTTTTTTGTGATTTTATGTGTTAATAGAGTATGGCTTGATTGAAAAAAGCTGGTACTCATGATCCTAAATTCATAAACTCAAAGTTGCAAGCTGGGTCGTAAATATCACATAGGCTTTATGCAGCCATATTTGCGTATAGGTATACTAGGTATCTTTGTGCTTCAGGGATGTTCTGAACAAATCAAGTTAAATGATATCCCAGGCTTTATTTACAATAGCTTGTAACAATAAATTATGTTTCATTGCAACTTTGGGGGCATTTCCACCCTTTATCTTAAAAAAAACCTGAATTTTGCTGTCCATGGGCTAAAAGTGTGTTTATTACATAGTGTGTCTTTAATCTGGTGACCAAATACTTAGCTCACCAGTTTCTCCTCTTAATGCTGAATCCATACATACCTCATATGCTACATGTGGTTAAACTAATCAAAACTTATAGCAGTTTAAACATTTTAGAGCGCCCCCAGCAGGCCAATTTGTTATCTGTGTGTTTGACACTCGAACTCAAATTGTTCTATAGACCCTAAACTTCAACTTGGAAGTGAAAAACAAACTTTAACACCAATTTGAAATGACTGAGAAAAATTGCATATGCCTACCACTCCACTAACAATGTTAATGCCTGCATAAGTAACTTGTAAGGCATGTACTAAGCAAACGCTAAGGTCTACTAGGGCCTTACTAAGGTTAGATTGGTAATAAATCCCTTATTGTACTTGAGCAATACATTTGCGAATACATGCCTAACAAATGTTTGATTTTGCTTTGTACATGCCTTACAAGTTACTTATACAGGCACATTGTATGTATTAGTGCTAATAGATGTATCCCTAAAATAAAGTGTTACCAAGCCATCTCCTCATTTTTATTGTGAAGGCATTGGTTGGTAAACTTCCAGCATATATCAACTGTCTGGTGTCACGCCAGGCTAGTTCCTATGGCACTAGGTCAGGAGATAAAATAATCTTAAACACCCCTGCTGTGCACACTGAATTAGGCAAGACCTCTTTTAGTTCATATGCCCCACATGCTTGGAATAACCTCCACAGCATTTTAAACTTGGAATCTGTCCCCTCTATTGATACTTTTAAACATATTTTTAAAACAACTTTAGTAGAGGAGTGTCACTGTTTTTAATCTCAGTTTTACTGTTTTTAATCTCAGTTTTACTGTGTTGGTTTTATGTCATGTTAGTTCAGTTGTGTGGTCCCTGTATTTCCTGTCTCCTGTGTGCTTGCTCTTACTGTTTGGTGCTTGTCTGCCTTGCTCTTACTGTTTGGTGCTTGTCTGCCTTGCTTGTTAGTCTTTGTCTAGTCTCTATCTGCTCTTACTGTTTGGTGCTTGTCTGCCTTGCTTGTTAGTCTTGCTCTTACTGTTTGGTGCTTGTCTGCCTTGCTTGTTAGTCTTTGTCTAGTGTCTATCTGCTTGCACCTGATATCCCATGTCTGATATGTGTAGCCTATGAGCTGTGCATGTCCTTGCATGTGCTCTGTTTGTTTGTCTTAATGCTGTCTTGGCCAGGACTCCCTGTAAGAAGAGGTTTCACACCTCAATGGGACCTTCCTGGATAAATAAAGGTCAAATAAAATAAAATAAAATTACTACACAGTAAGAGACAAAGAAAGCTGTCCATAATGTGTGTGTGTGTGTGTGTGTGTGTGTGTGTGTGTGTGTGTGTGTGTGTGTGTGTGTGTGTGTGTGTGTGTGTGTGTGTGTGTGTGTGTGTGTGTGTGTGTGTGTGTGTGTGTGTGTGTGTGTGTGTGTGAGAGAGAGAGAAAGAGAGAGAGAGAGAGGAGAGAGAGAGAGAGAGAGAGAGAGAGAGAGAGAGAGAGAGAGAGAGAGAGAGAGAGAAGAGAAATGGAGGAGCAAGAGTGGAGATAGAGAGACAGAGAGAGGGAGGACTGTGAGAGTAGTGGAGTAATGAAATGGACAATAAAGGGAAATAATGTGTGCGTGCGTGGAGGGGGGAGGGGTTTAGGGGGGTTACATTAGACTGTTTCTGTATCGTTTCCATTGTGGATGCAGCACTGTCCACGCACATTAAAACGCTGGAAAACAACTCCAGAGCCCACGTATTGACTCCAGTATGGAACTGATCCAGTGCTGTGTAAACGCCTGGGATCCAAGGATACGCTGCTCTGCCTCCCCTCCCCCTGTTTGAAGTCACCACAGTTACAAAAGTTCATATTTTCTAATCATCATGGAAATATCATTAGTAGACTATCGAGAGAGGGGGAGAGAGAGAGAGAGACAGAGAGAGAGAGAGAGAGAGAGAGACAGAGACAGAGATAGTATGTGCGTCTGTATAGTATAGTCCAGTGTTTCTCAAAGTGGGACGTAAGCCCCCCTGGGGTGGCGCGGAAGCATCTCAGGGGGGGCGTGTGACATATGAGTTTGGCTCGGAAGCATTCAGACCCTCTGAAGGGGGGAATGATGGAAAAAGTTTGACAACAACTGGTATACTGTATGTGATAGACATTTCACTATTGCCACAGTGACAACCTGTAAACCTCGTTCTAGTTGGCACAATATGTTGGGATTTATTTTGGTTAAGCCCATTTCATATTATGAAGCCTGGCATCACCATCTTGTTCATAGCGGAGAGAGAGAGAGAGAGAGAGAGAGAGAGAGAGAGAGAGAGAGAGAGAGAGAGAGAGAGAGGAGGGGAGAGAGAGAGAGAGAGAGAGGGAGAGAGAGAGAGAGAGAGAGAGAGAGAGAGAGAGAGATGGTGGTTTAAATGGCCATTACTAATCAGTAGAGGTTATCAGCTCAGCTGTTGTGGACGTGAGAGAAATAGCCAGTAGAGACACAAAGAGGATGTGATGCAGCACACTAAACAGACCACCATGGAAACATTCAGATACAGATATAGATATTTTCATTTTTGCAGTGGCATACACTACAGTGTGTGTGTGTGTGTGTGTGTGTGTGTGTGTGTGTGTGTGTGTGTGTGTGTGTGTGTGTGTGTGTGTGTGTGTGTGTGTGTGTGTGTGTGTGTGTGTGTGTGTGTGTGTGTGTGTGTGTCTGTGTTTGTGTGTGTGTGTCTGTTTGTGTGTGTTTGTGTGTGTGTGTGTGTGTGTGTGTGTGTGTGTGTGTGTGTGTGTGTGTGTGTGTGTGTGTGCGTACGTGTGTGTGAGAGAGTGAGAGAGAGAGAGAGAGAGAGAGAGAGAGTGTGTGTGTGTGTGTGTGTGTGTGTCTGTGTGTGTGTGTGTGTGTGTGTGTGTGTGTGTGTGTGTGTGTGTGTGTGATGAGCATGAGCTTTTCTGCATTACTCAATTACTTGCATTTCTCTCTCTCTCTCTCTCTCTCTCTCTCTCTCTCTCTCTCTCTCTC
>NW_026945610.1:422085-427085 GCF_034702125.1 Engraulis encrasicolus | reverse complement strand
TCATCACCAAGGGCGATGAGACTCACTACAGAGAAGAAGTAGACCTGCTGGCCAGATGGTGCAAAGACAACAACCTCCTGCTGAATGTCAACAAGACCAAGGAGATTGTTGTCAACTTCCAAAGGGTCCAAAAACAACTGCCACCACTGACCATCGACGGCGATGCTGTGGAGAGAGAGAGCAGCACCAAGTTCCTTGGAGTGCACATCAGCGACGACCTCTCTTGGACCACCAACACTACATCACTGGCGAAGAAGGCCCATCAGCGTCTCTACTTCCTGCGCAAACTAAAGAAGGCAAGTGCTACACCCTCCATCATGACAACATTCTACAGAGGAACCATAGAGAGCGTCGTGTCCAACTGCATCACAGTGTGGGGAGGAAGCTGCACGGAGAAAAACACAGCACTCCAGCGTGTTGTGAACACAGCGAAGAAGATCATTGGAGTACCACTCCCCTCCCTGCAGGACATTTACACCACACGCCTCACCCGGAAAGCACTGATGATCATCAAAGACACAAGCCACCCTGCACACAAACTGTTCAGCCTCCTGTCCTCTGGAAAGAGGTACAGGCGCCTCCGTTCCCGTACCACCCGGCTGGCGAGCAGCACAATGCACCAAGCGATCAAGATGCTGAACACTCAACCCACTCTCCCTCCACTGTCAGCCTCTAGCCAGCAAGGCCCACTGACAACCCCCCCCCCCATCCCCCACACACCATATCTGCGACTGACTTGAACATTCCACCTGCACTACTATACTTGTGACTGAACTTTCAACCTGCACTAACTCAATACATGCGCACACACACACACACACACACACACACACACACACACACACACACACACAACACACACACACACACACACACACACACACACACACACACACACACACACACACACACACACACACACACACACAAAGCACACTGCACTTTCTGCACTAAACCCAAACATACACACACTGACACACACTGACACACACACACACACACACACACACACACACACACACACACACACACACACACACACACACACACACGAACACACACACAGACGCACAGCGCACTTTCTACCTGCACTAAACACATACACACACACACACACACACACACACACACACACACACACACACACACACACACACACACACACACACACACACACACACACACACACACACACACACACACACTGCTGCTGGTGTACTTGACAGACCTTTTTAATATTTATTTTTCTTCAACTATTTATTTATTCTTTCTACTATTACCATGTCAGAACGCTATAAAGGACTTTTTTTAGGAAAAGCACAAAAGCACAACAATACCTCTTAATGTATGTCCTCTACAAGTCTTCTGTTGTCCAGTCTTGCACTTTAAATGTCTGTATGAGCACTGTCTATGTCCGTCCATACATAGGGGTATGCCACTATTTTGGGGCTTATTACAGTTAAAATCGTTGGGCAGGGTTTATAAAGGTGGTAAAGTGTCGTATTTTTCATGTTAAGCGTTGTCTTGCTTTAAGATAAGTTAAAAGAGGGAATATGTCGCTAAGCTAGTGAGAGTCAATGTATCCATGTAGCATGCTACAATGCTACACGGATACATTGACTTTCACTAGCTTAGCGACATATTCCCTCTTTTAACTTGTCTTAAAGCAAGACAACGCTTAACATGAAAAATAAGACACTTTACCACCTTTATAAACCCCAGCCAACGATTTTAACTGTAATAAGCCCCAAAATAGTGGCATATCCCTTTAAGTCAATGTATAAGTACTGTCTATGTCTATACTGTCTATGTCCTTACCTAGATTTAGTCTGTCTGTATGGGAAAGCAAGAAATGTAATTTCAAATTCTTTGTATGACCAGTGCATGTAAAGAAATTGACAATAAAACCTACTTGACTTGACTTGACTTGACTTGACACACACACACACACACACACACACACACACACACAGAAACAGACAGACAGACAGACACACACACACACACACACACACACACACACACACACACACACACACACACACACACACACACACACACACACACACACACACACACACACACACACACACACACACACTTAATTATCTTTCACATTTTGAGGAGACACAAGACATTTTGCTGTCATATATGGATGTAATGAGATATAAATATACTCTTGAAGTTTTATGCTCAGTATAAGCCTGATATTGTGCTCCGACAGCGTCCGAAGACTGATGTAGATCAGTGGTCATTTTATATTTCTTAAGGACTCAACTGTTGACACAGTTTATTGCCATTTTTACACTCTGCTTCTTACTTATGGTTTTGCAGCCCGTTCCAGCCATGTTCAGCTCCACAATCTAACATCACTTACATTTTGACAGCTCCTGGGTCTTTATGAAAATATAGTTGAATGTCTGCACACTCAGCTTTACTTCCCCAGTGTCTGACCCTTTTGTCCTGCACCTGCGTCTTGGATGTGCACTGCGCACCACTACCTTACTTGAGCTCCTGGGTCTTTCCTGTGTGTGTGTGTGTGTGTGTGTGTGTGTGTGTGTGTGTGTGTGTGTGTGTGTGTGTGTGTGTGTGTGTGTGTGTGTGTGTGTGTGAGTGTGTGTGTGTGTGTGTGTGTGTGTGTGTGTTTGTGTGTGTGTGTGTGTGTGTGTGTGTTTGTCTGCCTGTGTGTGTTTTTGTCTGCCTGTGTGTGTGTGTGTGCAGGGCCGCTGACAGGCTTTGCTGGGCCCGGGACAAAAAAATATCAATGGGGCCCCCTTCCTCCAACCACCCCCCCCCCCCCCAAAAAAAAAGAAAAAAAACCCAGACAAACCTAGCCACCAATTTTTTTTTCAAGAGAGACCAGGTGGCCAGACTAGGCCTACACTTTCGGCCTGAAAGCGCACCACATGATATGCTATGTATTATTAGGCCTACCCATTATAAAAGAAATGACATTGGTACCAAAGTAGCCTCACAATGATGCATACAATTCCATAGTAAATTATCTATCCATCCAATTATACTATCCATGCATTCTCGCCAACATTTATTTAGAAATGAAACAAAACAAATAGGATTCACATTGTCAATAATAACACAAGTGTTAGTGTAATTTACTTTGGCAATTTGAAGGCTTGCACATCAAAACGTGCCTGACTGAATCAGCTCCCGTTTGCTAAACTGACTTCAAGTGACGTGTGATGACAGTGAACAAGTGAGCAGCACACCAAAGACGTCAGTGGAACACAGGTCTTGTAGGCTACTGTGCTCCCTCATCAGTCTTCCCACACCAGGAATAGCCAAACACAGGAACAAGTCAAGTTGCAGAAATGTAGGCCTATATGCAAAACGAATCTACACTGTATTTCTCCCCACAAAGTTAACAGGTTGATCATGTGTTAGCATTTGCGCTAAGCGGGATTTATAGCCTACGCGCTAAGCGTTTATAGCGTTGCATATTAATAGCGCTGTTTTAAAAGTTCTCCCTTGCCCTCTCCCTGCGCGCGACGCAACTTCTCATCACGGTATGATCCCGGGCTAATGTGCATATTCTTAGCTAAGGTCACTGATGGTCAGATTTGAAACACAATTTTACTAAGCTGTTATAAAATGATCCGATGCCCGTTTTCTATTGTGTTTATCAGTGTGACTGATCTCCTTTTAAACATGAATGCTGCAGTGCAGTGCGTGTCTGTTTATGAAGGGAAACTTTTGCTTTGTTTGTGTCCTCTGCCTGTTATTAGTACCTGCATCATCTGAAGAATATTTTACTGAATTCCTGGGGCTTCTGGTGTCTTCCTCTATTTTCTCCTTTCCTTCATTTTCTGCCCTCCTGGTTTGAACGACTGCGTCTTCAGACACCTAGGCAAATTGGCACAAGCCACTTTAAGTTGAAGCCGTTTTTTTCTTTCTCGTAATGACCGACCAAACCATTTGTGCTCTGGGGGTGGGGGAGGTGCGAGTTCTTGATCCCTTTTTAAGGACAGGAAAGGCAAAATATCTGCATAATTTATTTAATGCAAATATAGCGCATTCTCCCTCTCTCAAAGACCAACTTATTTTGAAATGAAATGGAACCATTAATCACAAACTTAATGAGGGCCCAGTTCTGGGCCCCCCTATCCCTGGGCCCGGGACAAAAAGCCCTTTTGCCCCCCCCCCCTGTCGGCTGGACTGTGTGTGTGTGTGTGTGTGTGTGTGTGTGTGTGTGTGTGTGTGTGTGTGTGTGTGTGTGTGTGTGTGTGTGTGATGGCTGCAAAACATCCACTTACGGAGGAGAAAGGCTTTTTGTGTGTGTGTGTGTGTGTGTGTGTGTGTGTGTGTGTGTGTGTGTGTGTGTGTGTGTGAGGGCTGTGAAACATTCACTTACGGAGGAGTACGGCCACGTGTGTGTGTGTGTGTGTGTGTGTGTGTGTGTGTGTGTGTGTGTGTGTGTGTGTGTGTGTGTGTGTGTGTGTGTGTGTGTGTGTGTGTGTGTGTGTGTGTGTGTGTGTGTGTTATTGTGGAAGGTTGTTGTTCAGTGCAGTGATGGCAGATGGGACAAAGCTTTTGCTAAAACGTGCTCATCGCCACCTGAGTGTCCTGTACCTCCGTCCGGATGGGAGCAGTGTGAAATGTTGATGGAGAGGGTGGGTGTGGTCTCTGGTTATTGACTGTGCAAGACGTGTGACGGCTTTGAGGTTGAGATCAGTTAGGTTGTGTGTGGGGTGTCGAGTGATTTTGGATGCAGTGTGTGTGATCTTAGTGAGTTTGTTCCTGCAGCTGGTGGAGAGCATGTTGTAAAAACAGGGTGAGCAGCACACTAGGATGGGCTGGATGATGCTGGAGTACAGGTGGGAAAGGAGATGAGGGGCGACAGAGAGGGTGGAAAGTTTACGGGTCACATTAAGTCTCACACTGCTCTGCCTCCCCTCCCCCTGTTTGAAGTCACCAAAGTTACAAAAGGCTTCATATGTTCTAATCATGGAAATATCATTAGCAGACTATCAACAGAGAACGAG
>NW_026945610.1:414585-417085 GCF_034702125.1 Engraulis encrasicolus | reverse complement strand
CAAAAACAATGCGGAAGAAACTAAATATAAATGGATTGATATCACAAATACAAAATAATGCATGGGGAGTAGAGCCCACGTCTGCTAAGAGAAGAGAGGAGAACGTTTGGAGCGGTGCTTAATTGGCTCATGTAGGCTATGCATGCAAGAGGATGTCATTTCAACCGCAACAATGCGATGATCAGAGCACACAATCACACGTTGAACCACTCAAACACATAGCCTATGCACGCACACAACTGTTGCAGCACAGTATTCAATAACCAGACATAGTTTAGCCACACAGTCCATGTAGGCTGCTAGCAAGCGAGCCTTGAAAAATCCGAACTCTGTTTCGACAATTAAGCCATGGACATATGGCGTTGCTTTAGTCCTCTAGAGAAGAAAACCTATTTGTGTGGTGGGATAGCCTATCCATGGCCACAGTAAAATGCAACCCATGAAGACAATATTAAAATATCAGCTTCACAACGGCAATAACATAGCATAGTTAAGATGCTGTTTAAAGCTAACCAGTCAGATCAACAACTTAGCATATCAAACATGCACCTATGTGATAGCAACAAGGGTCAAAAGTATTGCTGGCAGATGAGGATAGCCCTCCCATGCTATGAATATTAAGCCAGTAGAAACTCACAATAGCCTACATAGGCCAGTCCTAGTTTGTAATCAAAGTAAATTGTTCCTTTACAACAATTTGCCTCGGTGGGCATGAGGAATCAGCTTTCCTACCAGTCTCGACAGCTATCCATTCCATGATTTCTCGCTGGTCCACTCCAAATGCGCATAATCCTTGATGTTTTAAGTTTGCAACTGCTTTTAAAGACATTGACTTCAGTGATTTTATTTTCTGTCATCAGTGACGCCAGGCATATTCTATGTCCGTGGGACAACTCGACTGGCATGTTCAGTGCATGTTTGGCTGGCTCTAGCATTATGCTATAGAATCTGACATGACATTGTATCAATTGTTTCGGGGTGAGTGCGCCTCGTAGCAGCAGAAAGTAGAACTAGCCAACTGGCCATAGGCTGCGGGGACGGATTGGTGGTTCACGTCAGGACAGGAGCATCAAAAGCAAAACAAAACAAAAACAATTTTATTTCCTCTTCAGTTTCCCAGTTTTTTTTTCATACACTAGTAGAATATAAAACATTGAATGTAGGCCTACTGTTTTCCTTCAGTGAGACATTTTAGGTTCTGGACAAAAAATGGGCGGGCTCAGGACCAAAATGGGTGGGCCCAGGTCCACCCTGGCCCACCCATAACGCCGTGCCAGAGCCAGTAGAGACACAAAGAGGATGTGATGCAGCACACTAAACAGACCACCATGGAAACATTCAGATACAGATATCATCATATTTGCAGTGGCACACACTACAGTGTGTGTGTGTGTGTGTGTGTGTGTGTGTGTGTGTGTGTGTGTGTGTGTGTGTGTGTGTGTGTGTGTGTGTGTGTGTGTGTGTGTGTGTGTGTGTGTGTGTGTGTGTGTGTGTGTGTGTGTGTGAGGGCTGCGAAACATCCAACTGTTAAACAGAGGAGTAAGGCCAGAGTTGTGTGTGTGTGTGTGTGTGTGTGTGCGTGTGTGTGTGTTTGTGTGTGTGTGTGTGTGTGTGTGTGTGAGCGTGTGTGTGTGTGTTTGTGTGCTGTTTGGGTGTGTGTGGTGTGTGTGTGTGTGTGTGTGTGTGTGTGTGTGTGTGTGTGTGTGTGTGTGAGGGCTGCGAAACATCCAACTGTTAAACAGAGGAGTAAGGCCAGAGTTGTGTGTGTGTGTGTGTGTGTGTGTGTGTGTGTGTGTGTGTGTGTGTGTGTGTGTGTGTGTGTGTGTGTGTGGTGTGTGTGTGTGTGTGTGTGTGTGTGTGTGTGTGTGTGTGTGTGTGTGTGTGTGTGTGTGTGTGTGTGTGTGTGTTAGTGTAATGAGCATGTATTTTTCTGTCTTACTCAGTCCTGTGTGTGTGTGTCTGTGGTCATGCCAATGACAGTGTAAGGTATGCTGATGAATGACTCTCTCTCTCTCTCTCTCTCTCTCTCTCTCTCTCTCTCTCTCTCTCTCTCTCTCTCTCTCTCTCTCTCTCTCTCTCTCTCTCTCTCTCTCTCTCTCTCTCTCTCTCTCCAGGCTTGCTGGCTGCAGTATAACAGCAGAGGGCTGTGCTGCGCTGGTCTCAGCTCTATCATCAAACCCATCACACCTGACATGGCTGAGTCTGAGTAATAATAAACTAGGAGTGCCGCAGATCTCTACTCTACTCAGGAATCCAGACTGTAAACTACAGATACTGCGGTAAGTAAAGAGATGAAGAGTGTGTAATGCAGCAGACTAAACATGCCAACACTATCACCATGGAAACATTCAGATACAGATATCAGCGTTTTTGCAGCGGCACACACTTCAGGTGTGCGCGCGTGTGTGTGTGTGTGTGTGTGTGTGTGTGTGTGTGTGTGTGTGTGTGTGTGTGTGTGTGTGTGTGTGTGTGTGTGTGTGTGTGTGTGTGTGTGTGTGTG
>NW_026945610.1:392085-409585 GCF_034702125.1 Engraulis encrasicolus | reverse complement strand
TGGGGCATGTTACATATTGATAATATGTACGAAGAGTTTTCTTCAATGAGCAATTATTAAAATCGCCCAGGAAAAACTTGGGGGCATCAGGGGAGAGGGTGTCTAGTTTCTGGGAAAGATTAAAAATTACTTCTGATGCCTTAGCAACATTTGCTTGGGGATGGATACATATCACTGTGAAAAATAGCTGGGGGAATTCGCGTGGCAGGTAAAAGGGACGCAATGACACACAGAGCAGTTCGATGTCGGGGGTACAGAGGCTCTCCCGTACCACCACTGATCCTCTCCGGCACCAGTCATCCCGGATGAAGAAGCCCACTCCTCCACCGCGGGACTTTCCTGTGATGCCTGGGTCACGGTCAGCTCTGTAGAAGGTGTAGCCGGTCGGTTCGACCTCACTGGAAGCGATGGTATTGTCCAACCAGGTCTCCGTAATCCCCAGAATGCAGGTATCCCTGTACTCGTGCATATATCTTGCGTTTGCTGCGAGTTCATCTGCCTTTCCTCTTAGCGACTGGGCGTTGATTAACAAACAGGTAGGCAAGGGGAGGCGTGATTTAATTCGTTTCAGTCTTTGTCTGATTCCCCCTTTCTTTCCGCGTTTACGTTTACATTTGGTGCGGTTGGGGTAGTGATTTTCCCGATCAGGCAAGAAATTTACTTTGGAACGTTCGGGGTTGCACTGTAGAAGAAAATCTCTAGTGTACTTAATGCGATGTGAAACGCCGCCAGCAGCGTTTCCTACGTTTAGTCCACAGGTAAGAAGTACACTCAAAGTCATCACAGCGAGCGCAATAATACATGTAAGCGAAGCCATAGTAGACGAGGACTGTTGTTGATGGTTAGACGAGTTAAAACACGATTCACACAAACATAGAGTTTAAAAACAAGACGCACAGGTCATGTCAACACGCCTCACTCACTGCAGTCGCCACAGAGCAGCGCCCGCCTCAGAGAGAGAGAGAGAGAGAGAGAGAGAGAGAGAGTGTGTGTGTGTGTGTGTGTGTGTGTGTGTGTGTGTGAGAGAGAGAGAGAGAGACAGAGAGAGAGGGAGAGAGCTGTGAAAAGGAGGAGCAAGGTCATTGTGTCTGTGTGTGAGGGCTGCGAAACACCACTTAAGGGCCGTACACACACGTCGCTGCTATTTACTCGCTACTTGCTCACTCGCCTACTTGCCACTCGCTCTCTGTGATTTTGTTTACTCGTTGTCATGGTTCCCGCTGTCCGCGCCAATAACGTCCGTATGAAACAAAACGTAGGCCTACAACGTTGATCGTGTGCTGTGCACAACCATGCATAAGAGCCTTTGATGGTGTACACTGTATGTATTTTCCTCAACACTTCTAACCAAAGCCTGATGGCGTGCAGAAGTTGGGTGGTCAGAACACCACAGGGGCAACGTCACCTGTCAATAATCTGTATTCTGCATTCCAATTGGTTACTCGCTTAACTCGCGTCGCTCGAATATAAAATAAGTTTATCTCGGAACCCGCCCACATCGCATCGCTTGTACTCTCCTCGCCTCCTCGCCAGCGAGACTTGCTGGAACACATAGACATTCTATTGACTTCATCCGCTGAGCGAGTAACTAGCAGCGACGTGTGTGTACGGCCCTTTACAGAGGAGAAGAGAAGAGGGTGTGTGTGTGTGTGTGCGTGTGTACGTGTGCGTGTGTTGGCTGCGAAACATCCACTTACGGAGGAATGCGGCCAGGGGCCGAGAGAGAGAGAGAGAGAGAGAGAGAGACAGAGAGAGAGAGACAGAGAGAGAGACAGAGAGACAGACACAGACACAGACACAGACACAGAGATAGACAGAGACAGAGACAGAGACAGAGAGCATTCACACCTGTATACGTCAATGTGATAGACATGCCACAGTGGAGAGAGAGAGAGAGAGAGAGAGAGAGAGAGAGAGAGAGAGAGAGAGAGAGAGAGAGAGAGAGAGAGACTTTACATTACATTACATTACATTACATTAGACAAAGTGACTTACAAGGAGCAATTTAAACAAGAACAGGGTAAGGCACAGTGTACAGTTGCAACACTGATAGCATTGTCCTACAAAGAGTAAAGAAGAGGACAATGCATTAAAGAGTAGCAAAAAGTAAACAAGACCTCAAGGTGCAGTGTACAGTTGCAACACTGACAACATTGTCAAACACAAGACAATAGAAGCAACATTAAATAATAGGAAGGTAACAAGGCAAATTGGATGATAAGCAAGACATCTAGGCGCAGTGTACAGTTGCAACACTGGCAACAATGTCCAACACAGTGATAAAGAAAAACATAAGTAAAGGATTTAAAAGGATGTTAAAAGCAAATTAGGATCAAGGAAGGGGAACTCGCACACCTTTTATGCAGATGGAATAGTGTCCTTTTATTGCATGTTTCGAAAATAAAAAAGTGCTACCCAAGTGAACAGTGCAAACGTTTCGGTCCCATTCAGACCATCCTCAGTGCAAACATTGAAAATAAAGACACGCCCTTATATAGGCCAGGTAAAGCCACGTACACGGAAGACAGGTAGTAAGCCTGCAACCTAGAAATGCCTATAGGTTAGGGTGTATGGATAGAGACATCCTGCCATCAGCATCCTTCCCATAGTAGGCTGGATAGACTAGTGTCATTGTCCAGTCATATTTTTTTTTATCATAGAGGGCGAACAGAAATAAAATAAAAATACATGAAATAAACATGAAAAAGGAAAAATAAATATAAAAATTAAATGTAGTCATAAGACAATGGCGCAAGAATTAATATGATCGCAGGGAATTCATAGATAGCAAGTCATATGTGTGTGTGTGTGTGTGTGTGTGTGTGTGTGTGTCTGTGTGTGTGTGTGTGTGTGTGTGTGTGTGTGTGTGTGTGTGTGTGTGTAGCCATGAGGTAAACATGTGTGTTTGGCTTAGACATCCAATTGTGAAATGCGCGTGTGTGTGTGTGTGTGTGTGTGTGTGTGTGTGTGTGTGTGTGTGTGTGTGTGTGTGTGTGTGTGTGTGTGTGTCTGTGTGTGTCTGTGTGTGTGTGTGTGTGTGTGTGTGTGTGTGTGTGTGTGTGTGCGAGTGTGTGTGTGTGTGTGCGTGTGTGTGTGTGTGTGTGTGTGTGTGTGTGTGTGTGTGTGTGTGTGTGTGTGTGTGTGTGGGTTTGCGAAACATCGACTTATGGAGGAGGAGTACGGCCACAGGTGTGTGTGTGTGAGAGAGAGAACTGTGAAAAGGAGGAACAAGTTCAGGTTTGTGTGTGTGTGTGTGTGTGTGTGTGTGTGTGTGTGTGTGTGTGTGTGTGTGTGTGTGTGTGTGTGTGTGTGTGTGTGTGTTTGGTGTGTGTGTGTGTGTGTGTGTGTGTGTGTGTGTGTGTGTGTGTGTGTGTGTGTGTGTGTGTGTGTGTGTGTGTGTTTTGGCTGAGACATCCACTTTTCAAAAAGAGGAGTAAGGCCAGAGGTGTGTGTGTGTGTGTGTGTGTGTGTGTGTGTGTGTGTGTGTGTGTGTGTGTGTGTGTGTGTGTGTGTGTGTGTGTGTGTGTGTGTGTGTGTGTGTGTTTGTGTGTGTGTGTGTGTCAGTGTTAATTTCGTCAGCTTTTTTAAATTTAGTCTTAGTCTTAGTCACAATGACGAAAATCAATTTTAGTCTTAGTCAAATTTAGTCATTGCCTTCAAAATTTAGTCGTAGTCTTCGTCTAAATGACGAAAATTAATTTTAGTCTTAGTCAAATTTTCGTCATTTTAGTCATTTTAGTCATCATTTCACATTTTCGTCATTTTAGTCAAATTATTACACAAATTATTACTAGATAGCCTAGTGCAGCAAATATTCACATTGTTACTAGCTTATTTTCCAGCAAAACCCAAATCAGCCCTGTAAAAGTAATTTCAACAACATAGAGCAAAGGAGCATTAGACACACACACACTTCCAGGTGCAGGTTGCGCTCTCTCTCTCTCTCTCTCTCTCTCTCTCTCGCATTAGAAGCTGCTGCGTATTATTTGCTTTTGAATTTGATCACGTAGGCTACAAACTCTTCTTCACCTGACCGCGTGACTCATAGGAGCCCTATACTTCACGAAATGAGTGAGATACGGTTGCTCATAGCCTGCAGATTGCAGGCAGTGGGAAGACCAGACATCCCAATGAAGTCCAAGAAGTTTCTCTGATATTTGATAGTGGCTCCCCGATGGCCGCGAGTCAGATAAAATATTCCTGATTTTAGACTATGCAAGTTCGCGTTATTTCGATTGGCAATGCGGGGCAGAGAAAGATAATGGCTCGTGCGTCATTCCTGGAATACTTCAAATAGATAACGCGCACTTCGTAGGACGCCCTAAACGTCCTGGGGGAAATGTAGGCAGTTGTTCTATGCAGACTGGACGACAGAAAGGACATTGACAAACAATGGTTGAACACTAATTCTGTTTTGTTTGTCGGGATGTCGAGGGTCGATAAGCATCTCCAAGTTTAAGCAATGAGTTTTTAGAACGTGGGATGTCTGGGAGACGCTATACGCATCGCATGAAGGGATGTCGGCTGCCTTGGGTCTTTCAGCGTTGCCCTCGATGGGAACAAATTTCTATTCTCCGCACTTTAAACCCTGATCGCCCACACATTGATTCTTATCAAAACTACAGTAGCCGCCCGTGCCTCTGTTTAGACTACTTAAACAACTTTTTCCCTGTGGCGCGCGTATCTCTTAAACGTCTACCGGCGTGTCTGATCTAAATAAATGCATGAATCCGATCTTCATGATTTGCTTGCAAACTGCCTATTCATACGGTTAAACAACCAATATAGCAAACATTACAAAAGAACGGACAACGGACGTCGGTGTATGCGTACGTGTAAGTGGAAAGGAGAATAGAGGAAGAGGAGTTTTAAAATGACAGCATCAGAGGAAGATTGGCGCGAGTGACGGTAGCACTATTATCATGACTGCACAAACACACATGTCTTCGTTATGGACAAAAGGGTTGAACATGTTTCAAAATTAACACTTGCCTCAACGTCGACTCTTTCTTTTTCTCTTTCTGGGAAACATGTTAGGGTCTAAACTGAACAGGACTCACTGAACTAGGCTACTACTGATTGAGCCGCACCAGCGCCAGGATTGCCAGCAGAGACAAACAGGGCAACAGCGCATAATCTTCTATGAAGTTCAAGAAACGATAACAATTACAAATGAATTTTAAACAATAACATTTTTAATAATGTCCATTCGTCCATGGCTTGTAAATTTCGTCTCGTCTTAGTCTCCTTAACGAAAATAAATTTTTATTTTCGTCATATTTTTATGTTCTGGAAGCAATTTTTATGCGTCATCGTCTCGTCATCGTCACGGGAAAAAGGGGCGTTGACGAAATATTTTCGTCATCGTCCTGGTTGACGAAATTAACACTGGTGTGTGTGTGTGATGAGCAATTGCTTTTCTGCATTACTCAGTTCTCTCTCTCTCTCTCTCTCTCTCTCTCTCTCTCTCTCTCTCTCTCTCTCTCTCTCTCTCCAGGCTTCGTAACTGCAGTATAACAGCAGAGGGCTGTGCTGCTCTGGTCTCAGCTCTATCATCAAACCCATCACACCTGACAGAGCTGAGTCTGTGGGGTAATAAACTAGGAGACTCTGGTGTGGAGCAGATATCTACTCTACTCAGGAATCCAGACTGTAGACTACAGATACTGTGGTGAGCAAAGAGATGGTGTGTGTGTGTGTGTGTGCGTGCGTGCGTGCGTGCGTGCGTGCGTGCGTGCGTGTGTGTGGAGCCATGAGGTAAACATAGAGGACAGGTGAGGTCTGTGAATGGGGGGTTATTAGACCTTTTCAAAATAAACTTTTTTTTCTTGACAATTGCTGTGATTCCCATTATCCAAGGTGTGGAATGACCAGATATGACATTATTTAGATTTTGGATGTTCATTCTTTTTTTATCAAAAACACCTGACATTTGGCCCCATTTTGCCTCATAACTTCACTACCATTTGTCTTGGAGCATTGTAGCACTGTGTAATATGGTGTTGCTTTAAAGCAGAACATGTTGCTATGGTGTTGCTTTAAAGCAGAACATGTTGTTATGGTGTTGCTTTAAAGCAGAACATGTTGCTATGGTGTTGCTTTAAAGCAGAACATGTTGTTATGGTGTTGCTTTAAAGCAGAACATGCTGCTATGGTGTAGCTTTAAAGCAGAGCATGTTGCTATGGTGTTGTTTTAAAGCAGAACATGTTGCTATGGTGTAGCTTTGAAGCAGAACATGTTGCTATGGTATTGCAACAGCAGAACATGTTGCTATATTGTTGTTTTAAAGCAAAACATGTTGCTATGGTATTGCAACAGCAGAACATGTTGCTATGGTGTTGCTTTAAAGCAGAACATGTTGCTATGGTGTTGCTTTAAAGCAGAACATGTTGCTATGGTGTTGCTTTAAAGCAGAACATGTTGCTATGGTGTTGCTTTAAAGCAGAACATGCTGCCGTCAGGTCAGGCCGTCCGCCGTCGGGCCCATCTGCACAAAGAGGCTGCTGGTAGTGTATTCCCAGAAAACCCAGAAAATAAGAATATCAAGTCAAGTCAAGTCAAGTTTATTGTCAATTTCTTTACATGCACTGGTCATACAAAGAATTTGAAATTGCGTTTCTTGCTCTCCCATGCAGACATAGACTAATCTAGGTAAGGACATAGACAGTATAGACATAGACAGTACTCATACATGGACATAGACAGTATGGACGTAGACATTGCTCATATGTATCAGTTGGGTTGTATGTCATTAAGCATAAATATTTTATTTGATCCCCTGCAACCATTACAAGTTCTGGTCCCACAGTGCACTCTGCTTCTTACATGTGGTTTTGCAGCCCGTTCCAGCCATGTTCAGCTTCACAATATAATGTGTATAATATTATAATGTAATATATAATAATATGTTGAATGTTCAGCTCCACAATCTAACATCACTTACATTTTGACATCTCCTGGGTCTTTATGAAAATATAGTTGAATGTCTGCATGCTCAGCTTTATTTCCCCAGTGTCTGACCCTTTTGTCCTGCACCTGCGTCTTGGATGTGCACTGCGCACCACTACCTTACTTGAGCTCCTGGGTCTCTGTGTGTGTGTGTGTGTGTGTGTGTGTGTGTGTGTGTGTGTGTGTGTGTGTGTTTGTTGTGTTTGTGTGTGTGTGTGTGTGTGTGGTGTGTGTTTGTGTGTGTGTGTGTGTGTGTGTGTGTGTGTGTGTGTGTGTGTGTGTGTGTGTGTGTGTGTGTGTGTGTGTGTGTGTGTGTGTGTGTGTGTGTGTGTGTGTTTGTTTGTCTGTGTGTGATGGCTGCAAAACATCCACTTACGGAGGAGAAAGGCTGTGTGTGTGTGTGTGTGTGTGTGTGTGTGTGTGTGTGTGTGTGTGTGTGTGTGTGTGTGTGTGTGTGTGTGTGTGTGTGTGTGTGTGTGTGTGTGTGTGTGTGTGTGTGTGTGTGTGTTTGTGTGTGTGTGTGTGTGTGTGTCTGTGTGTGTTTGTCTGTTTGTGTGTGTGTGTGTGTGAGGGCTGCGAAACATTCACTTACACTTACATACACTTACACATCAGCTGTCTGTGTGTGTATGTGTGTGTGTGTGTGTGTGTGTGTGTGTGTGTGTGTGTGTGTGTGTGTGTGTGTGTGTGTGTGTGTGTGTGTGTGTGTGTGCAGCGTGTGTGTGTGTGTGTGTGTGTGTGTGTGTGTGTGTGTGTGTGTGTGTGTGTGTGATTTTGTTACTGTGGAAGGTTGTTGTGCAGAGATGGCAGAGGGACAAAGCTTTTGCTAAAACGTGCTCATCGCCACCTGAGTGTCCTGTACCTCCGTCCGGATGGGAGCAGTGTGTGTGTGTGTGTGTGTGTGTGTGTGTGTGTGTGTGTGTGTGTGTGTGGGAGCAGTGTGAAATGTGATGGGAGCAGTGTGAAATGTTGATGGAGAGGGTGGGTGTGGTCTCTGATTATTGACTGTGCAAGACGTGTGACGGCTTTGAGGTTGAGATCAGTTAGGTTGTGTGTGGGATGTGGAGTGATTTTGGATGCAGTGTGTGTGATCTTAGTGAGTTTGTTCCTGCAGCTGGTGGAGAGCATGTTGTAAAAACAGGGTGAGCAGCACACTAGGATGGGCTGGATGATGCTGGAGTACAGGTGGGAAAGGAGATGAGGGGCGACAGGGAGGGTGGAAAGTTTACAGATCACATTAAGTCTCACACGGCTCTGCCTCCCCTCCCCCTGTTTGAAGTCACCAAAGTTACAAAAGGCTTCATATTTTCTAATCATGGAAATATCATTAGCAGACTATCAACAGAGAACGAGAGAGAGAGAGAGAGAGAGAGAGAGAGAGAGAGAGAGAGAGAGAGAGAGAGAGAGAGAGAGAGAGAGAGCATGTGCGTCTGTATAGTATACTGTATGTGATTGACATTTCACTATTGCCACAGTGACAACCTGTAAACCTCGTTCTAGTTGGCACAACATGTTGGGCGGCCGCCGCCGCCGCGTAAGGTCTTTCGTGTTAACGCGATAACTTTTGAACGGATGTTTGGATTTGTCCCAGATTTTTTGGGTGAATGCTCTAGGGCAGGTTCATGAACTGATTCGAGTTTGGAGGTCAACACTTTCAAGATGGCTGAATTCAAGATGGCCGAATTTTTGTTTGGTCCATAACTTCTGACCGGGTGCATGGATTTGTCCCAGATTTGGTGTGTTAATGCTCTAGGGTAGGTTCATGAACTGCTTCGAGTTGGGAGGTCAACACTTTCAAGATGGCTGAATTCAAGATGGCCGAATTTTTGTTTGGTCCTTAACTTCTGACCGGGTGGATGGATTTGTCCCAGATTTGGTGTGTGAATGCTCTAGGGTAGGTTCATGAACTGATTCGAGTTTGGAAGACAACACTTTCGAGATGGCTGAATTCAAGATGGCCGAATTATTGTTTGGCCCATAACTACTGACCGGGTGGATGGATTTGTCCCAGATTTTGTGTGTGAATGCTGTTGGGTAGGTTCATGAACTGATTCGAGTTTGGAAGACACTCCAGCGTGTTGTGAACACAGCGAAGAAGATCATTGGAGTACCACTCCCCTCCCTGCAGGACATTTACACCACACGCCTCACCCGGAAAGCACTGATGATCATCAAAGACACAAGCCACCCTGCACACAAACTGTTCAGCCTCCTGCCCTCTGGAAAGAGGTACAGGCGCCTCCGTTCCCGTACCACCCGGCTGGCGAGCAGCACAATGCACCAAGCGATCAAGATGCTGAACACTCAACCCACTCTCCCTCCACTGTCAGCCTCTAGCCAGCAAGGCCACTGACAACCCCCCCCCCCCACTGTCAGCCTCTAGCCAGCAAGGCCACTGACAACCCCCCCCCTCCATCCCCCACCACCATATCTGCGACTGAACATTCCACCTGCACTACTATACTTGTGACTGAACTTTCAACCTGCACTAACTCAAAACATGCACACACACACACACACACACACACACACACACACACACACACACACACACACACACACACACACACACACACACACACACACACACACACACACACACACACACACACACACACAAGCACACTGCACTTTCTGCACTAAACCCAAACATACACACACTGACACACACACACACACACACACACACAAACACACACACACACACACACACACACACACACACACACACACACACACACACACACACACACACACACAGACACACGAACACACACACAAGACGCACACCGCACCTTCTACCTGCACTAAACACATACACACACACACACACACACACACAACACACACACACACACACACACACACACACACACACACACACACACACACACACACACACACACACACACTGCTGCTGGTGTACTTGACAGACCTTTTTATATTTATTTTCTTCAAAATGCTACTATTACCATGTCAGAACGCTATAAAGGACTTTTTTTAGGAAAAGCACAAAAACACAACAAATACCTCTTAATGTATGTCCTCTACAAGTCTTCTGTTGTCCAGTCTTGCACTTTAAATGTCTGTATGAGCACTGTCTATGTCCATACTGTCTTAAGTCCATGTATAAGTACTGTCTATGTCTATACTGTCTATGTCCTCACCTTAATTAGTCTATGTCTGTATGGGAAAGCAAGAAATGTAATTTCAAATTCTTTGTATGACCAGTGCATGTAAAGAAATTGACAATAAAACCTACTTGACTTGACTTGACTTGAAGACAACACTTTCAAAATGGCGGAATTTTCATTTGGCCCATAACTTCTGACTGGGTGGATTGATTTGCCCGGTAACACCTTATTTTAATGGTTCACCATTTCAGTGAATCTACCATATTAGGTACAGTGTAATAACCAATGTAACAATATTTAATACCATGTAATACTAGTGTAATACCAGTGTAACAATATGCAATATCAGGTACAGTGTAATAACGAGTGTAACAGTATGCAATACCATGTAATATAGTGTAATACCAGTGTAACAATATGCAATACCATGTAATACCACTTACGCACAAACACATGATGTAAGTAAAAAAATTACATTGTATTAAATATTGTTACACTGGTTATTACACTGTACCTAATGTGGTATATCCACTGAACCATTAAAACAGTATTACCATTTGCCCCATTTTTTTGCTTCATTTTCACAATAGTCGTTTGGTTTTAAGCCTATGCACGTCATGTCGCGTCTGTATGTATCATACGTTTACGAAATGGTGGACGGGAGTGGTAGGAATGATGGGGGACTGGAATATACCTTATACCTGGATATACCTTAAGCAGTCGAAGGCGACTGCACAGGCAGTCTAGTTTTGGTTAAGCCCATTTCATATTATGAAGCCTGACATCACCATCTTGTTCATAGGAGAGAGAGAGGGGGGGCAGAGAGAGAGACAGAGAGAAAGAGAGAGAGGGAGGGAGGGACAGAGAGAGAGACTTTACATTACATTACATTAGCAGACACCTTTGTTCAAAGTGACTTACAAGGAGCAATTTAAACAAGAACAGCGTAAGGCACAGTGTACAGTTGCAACACTGATAGCATTGTCCTACAAAGAATAAAGAAGAGGTGTGTGTGTGTGTGTGTGGATGAGTAAGGCCAGAGGTGTGTGTGTGTGTGTATGTGTGTGTGTGTGTGTGTGTGTGTGTGTGTGTGTGTGTGTGTGTGTGTGTGTGTGTGTGTGTGTGTGTGTGTGTGTGTGTGTGTGTGTGTGGATGAGTAAGGCCAGAGAGGTGTGTGTGTGTGTGTGTGTGTGTGTGTGTGTGTGTGTGTGTGTGTGTGTGTGTGTGTGTGTGTGTGTGTGTGTGTGTGTGTGTGTGTGTGTGTGTGTGTGTGTGTGTGTGTGTGGATAGTGGACCCATGAGGTAATCATAGAGGACAGGTGAGGTCTGTGGGACTACGGGACTCACTAGTTTCATGGCCTCTCGACCGGGAGGGCTGTACTTGCACCTTACGTCATTCAGAATGACAGCTGCCCCATGCTGCAGAGGTAGATGGCTATGTGTTTCCAGTTGAAGTAGCCAACACCATCAAGTGAGGGATTTTACAAACGACACCCCGATGCAACCGCATGTATCTTTATACCGTTAAAGCGGGCAGTTTATTGGGTTTTTTTTAGGTCAGATTAATGTAATGTAAACCACAGCAGAATTACATTATTACAAAATTCATTGCAAAATGGCGTATAGCACGATGTAACTTTTATCTTGACAACACATAACAGCTCTCAGTGGTCACCGCTGATGGAAGCCAAATTGGTCCCGTTATTGAGGCATAGGCTATAAGAAGCATATTGGTTATCTATATTATTTGGTCAAATGCCATGTAGGCTATCCGCATATCGCATATCATAACAGCCTACCATAAGATCTTGACAAGAAGCTTGCAGTTGCATTGTTTGCAAACAAGGCATATTTGAAGCCTTAAGATTGGGAATTGACCTCAACATATTACATGCCATAATAGCCTACTCAATGTAACTGATTTGCAGGTAGTCCAGTTAGTGAAAACGAGGCATAGGCCTGTTAGAATCATGGTGTTTATGTTTATGAATTAAAGTAGGCTTATGATTTTGTATGTGGACAAAATACTATAGCCTAATAAAAAAAACATCCTTGTGCATGTCGCCACCCACCTCGGCTCTCGTGCACGAGTACGCACAACCCAAATCCCGCCCATCCTGGGTGACACGACGTGCAACTAGTGAGTCCTGTGAGGCTACAGGGACTTCTTAATGGTGTGTGTGTGTGTGTGTGTGTGTGTGTGTGTGTGTGTGTGTGTGTGTGTGTGTGTGTGTGTGTGTGTGTGTGTGTGTGTGTGTGTGTGTGTGTGTGTGGAGCCATGAGGTAAACATAGAGGACAGGTGAGGTCTGTGAAGGGGGGGTGATTAGACCTTTTCAAAATAAACTTTTTTTGTTGACAATTGCTGTGATTCCCATTCTCCAAGGTGTGGAATGACCAGATATAACATTATTTTGATTTTGGATGTTTATTTTTATCAAAAACATCTGACATTTGGTCCCATTTTGCCTCATAACTTTACTACCATTTGTCTTAGAGCATCGTGAGTGGTACCACATGTAGGCAGACAGCATTACCTTTCAGGTGATATGCAATATATTAGTATCCTACACAGTTATAGCTGTTTTAAAGCAGAACATGCTGCCGTCAGGTCAGGCCGTCCGCCGTCGGGCCCATCTGCACAAAGAGGCTGCTGGTAGTGCATTCCCAGAAAACCCAGAAAATAAGAATATATATTAGTTGGGTTGTATGTCATTGAGCATAAATATTTTATTTGATCCCCAGCAACCATTACAACAAGTTCTGGTTCCACAGTGCACTCTGCTTCTTACCCGTTCCAGCCATGTTCAGCTCCACAATATAATGTGTATAATATTATAATGTAATATATAGTACTACAGTGGTGCTCATATGTTTACATACCCCAGCAGAATATACGCTTTCTTGGCAATTTCTCACAAAATATGAAGGATTACACAAAACCTTTTTTCACTCATTGCTAGTGACTGGCTTAAGATATTTATTAGCAATCTTCTGTGTTTACTCTTTCAAAAGCATGATCACAACCCAAACTACCCAAATGACCCTGTTCAAAAGTTTACATACCCTAGTTTCTGATGCTGAATATGGCCCTGTTTAACATCAAGGACCGCTCTAAATTGTTTGTGGTAGTTGTGGATAAGGCTCTTAATGTTCTCAGATGACAAAACAGCACATTCTTCCTGGCAGAATGGTTGTTTCCTATACTATTTTTGGGTGTCTTGCTGGAACCTCACATTTGAGGTTTCCCCTGAATGGCTCAATGATGTTGAGATCAGGAGAGTGAGATGGTCGCTCAAAAACCTTCATTTTATTCTTTCTGAAGCTAATGACGGGTTGATTTGGCTTTCTCGCAGAAAAAGTGTACACTCTGCTGGGGTATGTAAATATATGAGCACCAATGTATGTTGGATGTTCAGCTCCACAATCTAACACATCAGTCACTTACATGTTGACAGCTCCTGGGTCTTTATGAAAATATAGTTGAATGTCTGCATGCTCAGCTTTATTTCCCCAGTGTCTGACCCTTTTGTCCTGCACCTGCGTCTTGGATGTGCACTGCGCACCACTACCTTACTTGAGCTCCTGGGTCTTTCCCATGCGTGTGTGTGTGTGTGTGCGAGTGTGTGTGCGTGTGCGTGTGCGTGTGTGTGTGTGTATGTGTGTGTGAGGATAGTGGACCCATGAGGTAATCATAGAGGACAGGTGAGGTCTGTGGGACTACGGGACTCACTAGTTTCACGGCCTCTCGACCGGGAGGGCTGTACTTGCACCTTACGTCATTCAGAATGACAGCTGCCCCATGCTGCAGAGGTAGATGGCTATGTGTTTCCAGTTGAAGTAGCCAACACCATCAAGTGAGGGATTTTACAAACGACACCCCGATGCAACCTCATGTATCTTTAACTGCCCGCTTTAACGGTACAATAGTCACAGGTTTCCTGTAGCCATTATTGACAATAGACTGGCCTAGAACTGTTTTTAGATGCGTCCAGCATCTCTATAACAGGGTCTGTCTGTCCGTCCGTCCGTCCGTCCGTCCGTCCGTGTGTCTGAAACGCTTTCATTAAATTGTTGTCCGTCTGAAACGCTTTCGTTAAATTGTTCTTTCCTGTGGCCACAAGGCGGCAGACTTGCCATTTTGGACCGGAGCGAATGCGTGCAAGCATAGCCTTTCTATACTAAACCGGATGCTAACGTTGGCGAAAAGTAGCCTAGCCACAGGCTAACTGACAAACGTGAGGCCAACAACTCAGCCGATCGTGATGTACGCCACAAATAGACCAATCGACCTCATATTTAGACACTACAATGTTGATTTCTGCCTTCGATTTTCATCAGTTAAGAAATCTAGCGTCGGATTAACACATTATTAAGGTAGTAAAGCGAGTTGCCGCCATGTTTGTTTTCCGGAATCACCCGGGTAGAGAGCTCACGTGCAGCATTCTGGGTAATTGAGTTTCACGTTATTAATGCAGAAAATGCGTGTTTTTAAAAAAATGCAGTGAGTTTAAAAAATCAAACCAACTGCCATTTGGAAGGGCAATGGTGCTTTTCGTTGCGCTCAGAGAGAGTACAGGAGAGAACGCGTCTTTCGTAATTGCTTTGCAGTCGTGTGCATTTGATAAACTCTGGCACGGAAGTTCACTGCTTTGTGCCTTGACGGTGAAGCTGGTATTGAAAAAAAAGTCCATAATTCACCTAAAGGGTCAACCCATAAGCGCATGATTCACCCAAACGGTTTTATTTATTTATTATTTGTCGATGTTTACATTCTTTCCCACATGCACATAATGCTGAAATGGCGTGATACTAAAGGTTGTTAGGCCTAATAAATGTCTGGTAATTTGTGATTTAGCCTTCTTCATCTAGGCTATGTGAAATTTCAAATCATAGCCTATGGTTCTTTTCCAAATCCAAGAATGATGATAAGCTTATTATACCCTAAACTGCAAAAAATAAAGCCATGTCTCGCCATTTTGCTGCCTTGCTGCCTGCCACAATATTTGGAGTGTCCATGATGACCAATAAACAAAAAGTACATCCTCGGGGGGCGTTGACAGGCTAGGAGGAGGCCAGGGGGGCGTTTGGGGGGGGGAATGGCATAGTTGGAACTGGCATAGAGGGACGCATCTGTTGTCCGCCTGTCGGCCTTGTTAGCTGTTGATTGAACATTTTTTTGAACAGAATAATGTAGGTTAAAATAATGTAAACCACTGCAGAATTACATTATTGCAAAATTCATTGCAAAATGGCGTATAGCACGATGTAACTTTTATCTTGACAACACATAACAGCTTGCAGTGGTCACCGCTGATGGAAGCCAAATTGGTCCCATTATTGAGGCATAGGCTATAAGAAGCATATTGGTTATCTATATTATTTGGTCAAATGCCATGTAGGCTATCAGCACATCGCATATCATAACAACCTCCCGTAAGATCTTGACAAGAAGCTTGCAGTTGCGTTGGGTCCAGAGGGTCCCGTTATTGCAAACGAGGCATATTCGAAGCCTTAAATTTGGGAATTGACCTACACAGTTTTTTGAAGGTGTAAAAAAAAGGTTGCCAAATTAAAAAGAAATGTCCTTATCAACATATTACATGCCATAATAGCCTACTCAATGCAACTGATTTGCAGGTAGTCCAGTTAGTGAAAACGAGGCATAGGCCTATTAGAATCATGGTGTTTATGTTTATGAATTAAAGTAGGCTTATGATTTTGTACGTGGACAAAATACTATAACCTAATAAAAAAACACCCTTATGCATGTCGCCACCCACCTCGGCTCTCGTGCACGAGTACGCACAACCCAAATCCCGCCCATCCTGGGTGACACGACGTGCAACTAGTGAGTCCTGTGAGATTACAGTGACTACTTAATGGTGTGTGTGTGTGTGTGTGTGTGTGTGTGTGTGTGTGTGTGTGTGTGTGTGTGTGTGTGTGTGTGTGTGTGTGTGTGTGTGTGTGTGTGTGTGTGTGTGTGTGTGTGTGTGTGTCAAGGTCAAGGTCAAGGTCAAGGTAAACTTTATTATCCCTCAGGGGGAAACTCAAGTGGTCAACATTTCACATCTCCTCAGGACATACTACAACACATAGACAGTGGACGCTGGACATACCACATTAAAATAAATAAGGGATAAGAACATTTGATGTAAAATGAAATAATAACAATAGGTAAAAACAATAGAAGTAAAAACAGTGCTGTGTAAANATGCAGGGTCATTTCACGTGAAATCAGACACTTTGGGACCCGACCGACCCGGATTTCAATCATACTTGGTGTGCCTTTTTAGTAGCAAGGTAGCACCCCAGAACTGCATTGGTTTGAATCTGACACTAATATTAAGGGAGAAACAGACTAGGAAAGGTTCACATGTGAGGGTAGGACACTATACATTCAGCCTTGAATATATCAGTCAGTGTTAGTCACAAAAAGATGCCTGTGGTGTTATTTGAATATATATATATATATATATATATATATATATATATATATATATATATATATATATATAGTGAGCTCAGTAAAGGAATGTGTTACATTTTCAAGCATCAAAGGGTATGTTGTAGCTGTATATGATGGCAACTGGTGGCTAGCATGTGTTGAGAAATGTATGCCGAGCACTGGAGAGGTGAAACTGAACTTCCTGCATCCTCATGGACCATCTCCATCCTTCACTTTTCCCTTCAGACCAGATAGACTTGTCATGGATCATCAGGATGTGCTTCTGGTAGTGGAACCTAACTGCAACGGGACGTACTTATACATTATCTACAAAAGACACAGCTGCTGCTTCAAATGCACTGGTAGAGTACAAAATGAGAGTGTAGCCATTGATTATCTCTTTAAAGTACGGTAAAGGGAAGATGACACAGGTACACAGAGAAGGAATGTTCAAACATTCACATATCATCATTTGGTGTGTATAAATGGACATCTGCCTTAGTTTCTGAAACCTGGGATCATGGAAACTGACCATTTTTGTTTTGTTTTTGTTTTGTCATGTGATGCTACTATAGTATTACCATATTATTAGTAAGTGGTCTGTATGATGCCATATTTGTGAGTAAAATTCTCTCTGAAATGAATAAAGAACCGAACACCAGCATTTGAGGTGTTGCTAATGACATTGCCGGCTACGTTTGGACAAGAAACTGGCCATTTTAAAATATAGTTTTTTTAGATATTCAATTTTTAATTTTTCAATTTATCATAATTCATATTCTGACAGTTGTTGTATTCCAAGCTGATTGTGTAATATGTAGAGCCAGAAAAGAGCTTTCAAACAATACCACAGGCATCTTTTTGTGACTAACACTGACTGATATATTCAAGGCTGAATGTATAGTGTCCTACCCTCACATGTGAACCTTTACTAGTCTGTTTCTCCCTTAATATTAGTGTCAGATTCAAAC